>NC_027751.1:4425495-4425890 GCF_000695525.1 Brassica oleracea var. oleracea
TGTTGCTTTGGCTTCTGATGACAACCGGAAGATGGGAGCAGGAAAGTTTCCATTGCTCTTGATATGTAACTCACTTCTTGAGCAAATATCAGGTAAGTCCATCCATGACTTTTTGTTATCTTTTGTCTTCCCAGGGACGTTAAGTAATGTATTCATGATGTTTTCAAAGAAGTTCTTCTCAATATGCATGACATCCAGATTGTGGCGTAAGAGAAGATCCTTCCAGTAGGGTAGCTCCCAAAATATACTCTTCTTATGCCAATTGTGAGAGACATCATACCCATCAGGCATATTTCTAGGAACATGCCAATTTCCTCCAACGTTAGCTGTTTCCTGAGCTCCGTAATAATCAATGTCTGCTTCGATCTGCTGGCCGGTGAGATATGGAGGAGGAC
>NC_027751.1:4427726-4447691 GCF_000695525.1 Brassica oleracea var. oleracea
TTTTTTTTTCTGATTTTTTTTTCGGATTTTTTTTTCTCCCGTTTGTGTGTTGTGAGGAAGAGAGTTGTGGGAAATGACATATATATAGAGAAATTTTCGAGTTGGGTAGTTGAAATATAACAACGATTTTACAAGGAATATTTTACATGGATTTTACATGGTTTTAACATATTATTTACAACGACTTTACGACGAAATTAGGTAAGTTAAAGCACATTGAATACACGTTTTCACCTAAATATAACGGTAACATGCTTCGTTGTAATGTCGATGTAATGATTACGACGTATTTCTCATTCCACGTACATTCATCGTAAACTTACATGGAGTTTACGACGAAATCAGTTCGTCGTAAATTTACATGGCGTTTACGACGAAAGTTATATTCCTCGTAATTTCGTTGTAAAGACCATGTAAATTTACGACGAAATATTTTCGTCGTAAATGTTCGTTGTTTCGGGTACGTTTTCTTGTAGTGTGTAAGTATCCAAAATCCATTACTAAACTCCATGAACGTTAATTTTTTATATATTCCAATGCTAAAGATGTGGTGTGTGTGTGTATGTATTGCGAGGTGAAGGTAATAGAATCACAGAAGAGGAATCTGATTCTAAGGTATTCTCAATTGTTTGTTATCTGTCTGCAAGTGTTTTCATGGATTACATCTATTGCTTATATAATATAGTTTGTTCAGTCTTATATATTATTGCTTCAATATTGTAGGATAATGCCGCTGATGATGATGATGATGTTAACCTTTTTGGTGAAGAGAGAGCAGGTTCTTTATCTAAAATTTAGGAAGGAAGTCATAAACATTTTAATATGAATCTTACTATTTTTTTAAAAAAGAAATCATATCTACGTATTTTAAATTTTGGGAGCAAAGACGATGTTTCATTGTGGGTATTTTCATCTCAAACGGTAAATAGTAAATGTCTTTATTTATTCGGATTATATATATGTTCGAGCAGCAGGTAAGTCAGGGTTAGTGCTTCGAAAGCTGTTTGGTGACACGCCCGACATAAAGAAGACAGAAGAAACTGTAAGATCCCGTCAGATGGAAGGAGTAGTATGGGGAGCATGTAAGATGATTAATCTCTTACACCCTCAATATCTTTTTTTATACATCTGAAGACTTTAATTTGCAATATCTTTTGGATTTTACAGCAAAGATTTGCAATGTTGGCTATGGATTCAAGTATATGCGGACCATATTCACCATTGTTGACAACCATTTGTCTCTCGATACTGTCACTAGAAACACTGGCGGTATCCCCTTGAACAGAATACGTAAGCGTCAAAAACCATTTTTAAACTCCTTGAAGTTGTTTATGTGAAAGATGATATGTTTTGTATTAAACCTTGGCTTGAAAAATAATGCAGAGGATCGAAACAACCTTTAAGGGAAAGCTTTATTGGAGATCTTTTTCCTTTTGGAAAATATTTTTCAAAATAAAACAGACAGATTAATAAGCTGAGTATCATCATCCTGATGTAAAATTATATACATCTGAGTTATGAGTAAATACAATAAGTAATAGCTTTGAAGATTCCAAGTATGGATCATCTTATATTAGATTTTACATATTGAATATAATGTAGATTCTATAATTACATTTTTCTTCAATATGATAGGTATTAAAACACTATTGGAGATACCAGAGCAAAGATCCATTTGATCTTCAAGCTACATTATATAATACCTCAAAAGCTTTTTTTTAATTGGTGCATCCATTTCTATTAAACCAAATCATTCAAAGATGAAACGCATAAGTAGCTTTACTGATTTCATCTTCTCACCCTTCTTATCATACAAAGGCACAGATCGAATCCCCGGTCTTAATTCTGAAACAGGCAAGCATGTTTGTCCACCAAAGTCATCTTTATCAGACATATCGTACTCACTAACTTCGATCCTAAGCAATGCAAGCTCTGGAACTGTTAGTGGGAAACTGAACTCCTCATCCCAAATTGGATACCAATTGTCTTCAATTACTCTTGTTTTCCTCTTTGCATTATCTGCTGGTACACCCACTACGTACACCTACAGAAGCTCACAAATCTAGTAAGGTTTTTGAGGAGTTGAAGAATATTAGAGAGACCCTATCTGGTGAAATTGATATTACCTTAGTGTAGAAATCAGGAGGAGAATATGAATCGAAATGAGTGTGACTGAAGTCTAGACGCCATCCATCTCCCATATACACTTTCACCTATTGAGAAACCACATCAAAATAATAAGGCATATATATATGACATTCAAAACGTTAAAAGCCATCCTTTAAGTATGTAGATTGTTGCTGGCTTGCCTTTAACGTTTCTTTCACAGGAATTTTCTTTCTAGGGTCAAATACTTCATCATGAAAGCCTTTCTTCATCAAGAAGTTAGGTTTCTTTACATATCCGCAACCTCCATTGGCTCTAAACATGCCGTGCATCAACCACAGAGATTTCCCATATCCCTATAACAACAAAAGATTTTTTTATGGAGATCGAACACATATAGGACCAGGCATACACCAAAGCCAAAAAGGTAGCGTAAGAGTCAAGGTATCCTTAGCTCTTCTACAACCTAAGTTTGTTACCTGCATATTGAATGCAATCATTTGTGCTCCATGAATCCAACCAATAAGCGGTTTATAGTTTGAGGAGTTAAACCTTGTCCCTTTTGGGTATATGCGAAGTATATTCCTCTGTGTAAACCTAGAAGACAGCATATAGAGTTTATGTTGCGTGCCTCTCAAGTCTGTTCAAAAGATTAGTATTGTATTAGTATTACCTTACAACATCCTGACTATTTGATGAACAAGTCCTGTCCAGTTCCTGCTCACTTAAACTCAAACGTCTCACTTTATCAACCACAACTTTCATCTCTTCTTTCACCGTCCCCTTTGGTTTCCCCGCATGAATGGTGATCAATCTTTTGTAAGCTGGCTTCTGTTCTTCACTGGCTTCTTCTTCCTCTTGATCACTATCATTCTAATACAAAACTCAAAACTAAGTTACAAAAACAACAAACAATGTATTAAGTTCCTTTTTTTGTTACCTTGTTTTCACAACAATCTTCATAAAACAAGATGCTTTCTAGTGTCTGAATCTCCTCTTTTCTAGGTGTTTCTTCCTCTGACGATGGAGATGCATTATTATTGTCCTTTTGTTTAACAATAGGGTTGCTTGATTCAAGATACTCTTTAGGTGGTTTAGTTGAGATCATTATCCGATGTAGCAGTGAAGCAGGAGAAGGAAACTCTGCTAAGCTTTCTGATTCAGGGTAATACAACATTTCTCCAAATATCAGCGTAGCCATCTAAACAAAGAAAGAAACAAAAAATAACTCATAAAATATATGAAATAAAACTAATGAATTTGGGTTTCTCATAGGCAAACAATATCTACGAAATGGCCTAATAGCCCTCCTATCATGTTAAATTCAAATTTATCACGAGTTTCTAACTTAAAATCAATTAGTAATTAGTGTATCGAGTATGTTCTTTTATATATTAGTTAATTATTTCTTTAACTATAGAATGTGAAATTTCGTTAGATAAATTCACAAAGATAGATAATATTGTGTTACCTCAGCCACTTTGGCTTGAAGATCAGCAGTAAGATGATCCTCTAAAGTGATGATAACCGGATAAGGTGAGCTAGAAAACGCGTAATCTCTTATCGCTTTCAAGCAACTAATTAGCGGTACAGGCGTTGTGAGCGTTCTGAAGACAACAAGAAACCAATACTAAAATGTTTTTGTAAGAAAGAAACAAGAAGAAGAAGAAGAAGAAGAAGACAAAGGTTTTTTACCTTCCATGAAGAACATTGATATCTGTTCCAGTAGAGTTAGGCCAAAGATCAAGCTCAATGACACGAACTCCTCTTTGCAAAGCTTTGATCACAGGGACTTCGCTGCAATCGCTGCTTAGTTGATTCCCCGTGAGATACGAGTTGTGTCCCGTGTATATAAAGTAATGCGACAATGGAGCCGACATGTCTTGATGTACCTGTCTCAAACACAACACAAACATTTCTTGTAAGAACAGCGTTTCAATCTTCAAGAAAATCAAGATTTGAGTTTTTTTTTTGTGTGTTTTTACGTGAGGCGTGATGGGAGGATTGAGATCGTCGTAGAAGAGGAAGTTGAAGAAATCGTCCAGGTCAAGTCCGTGGCGTGTGAACCGCGTGACGTGGTGTCTCCGTCGTATGACCTCGTTGATCAACCGTTGCGCCTCCGCGACGGTGGTTCCTGAGTCTCCTTGGTGGTCGTCGAGGAAAGAACAGAGCTGCTCTGCCCCCATGACGCCTGATGATGCGTCTCCGTCGCTGGAATCTCCGTCGCCTCCGCCGCCGCCGCAGCCGACGGCGAATTGGCAGAAGGCGTCGCGGACGTCGTCGGTGGGTTGGACTTCGTTGATCTTGAATTTACGGTTGAAGCATTTGAACATTTTGTAGTTGTAACTGCCATTGTCGTAAGACTCTGTTTTCTTCTCCTTCCCCATTTGTCAAAATGTAATTATTATTATTATTTAGGGTTTTCTTGCGAATCAAGAAAACTTGTTCTTCGGGAATCAAAGAACTGAGATTTGGTGATTCGGAGGTTGAAGAATGAGGAGAAGGGAGAGAGTTCCTACAAAACAGGAGGCTTTGAAGCGGGATCGTTTGTCTTTTTTTTCCTTTCGAGTCTTTTTGAAAAATTATTATCTAATTTTTTTCTCTTTTCTTTTTCTAAAACTGTTTTGAGAAAAAGGTCAATTTCTTTCTGATTCTTCTTCTTCTTCATTTGTTAGGAAAAAAAGTTTTGTTAAAATTACTAATAAGAGAAATTCTTAATTTTAGTATTGGATCTTTTATTTAGTAAAGGTTATTTCTTTCTTAATATGAAACTATATGTTTTTAGTTTTTTTTTTTTTTTTTGCAGTGTACTGGAATAGCTTTCTATTTTCATTAATCATCTCATCATCACCTATGATTAGGGATTTAAATTTGATTTTACAAATAATGTTGATTGTCACTTTTTTGGCAAGTAGATACACACTCTAAACATTTTCATCTGATTATATGCATGCAAATATCCCCGAAAGCGACATCCGATGAAACTGGAACGATATAGATAACATTAGCATGACCCCTGCGCAGTGGCGGACTTAGCAGTAAATTTATATGGAGTCACAATATAAATAAAATTGTGTAATTTGAAAAAAGATATTTTGAAGGGTCATTGGTAGGATCAAACCCAATATATGTGGGTTCAATACTGCACTTTCCTACCACTGAGCCACAATTGATTAACAAACAATAGCTTACAAACTGATATTTATACTATTTTGTGGTGTTAGTTGATCCCACAACCTTTCAAACGGGTCTGCCCCTGTCCATGCGGAAGGATGACACGCATAAGTTGAGAAATGATCTAAATTTTTAACCCTTTTTCAAAAAAAAGATGCATGCAAATGTGTAAGTGACCATATTGATGTATGATGTTGTACCAGAAGTATAGAAGATAGGTTGAAACAAAAAAAAGGGTATTGAAAGGTAGGTTTACGTTTGTACACTGTGAATATGATGAACAATGTAGAGAGAGAGAGACTCAAACTTAGTTATGTGACTTAAGCGCCAGCTAACCAAGTGAGAACCATAAAAAGTAACACATGCTTTTTCACAAGTTATATGTTGTTTCTCATTATATCTTGTGTGTTTACATGTCGGCTTTACGAACTTGGGATAATCTTGAACTGTGTCCATGTAACCTGATCGTTCCTGAGGTGTAGACGCGGAAGCCGTTACTGGACGAGACAAGTTTGATGCCTTTGTGTATATTCGACTTGGAAAAAGTCTTGTAGCATCTTCGATAGTGCTTAGGAACATGTACTGGTTTGACGAAACATGCCTTTTCGAGGTGTGGAATTGCATGAAGATGAGAAGGGAGATGGATAATAAATTCACCAAAGTCATCAGTAACAGCTTTTATCCAGTTTGATCTCTTTTTGAGACCAGTGTGGCACTTGATGGCCACAGTGGCACCTTTAACATGTCAATGGTCTGATTATTATGTGTAAACATGAAGACGACTTAGACGCAAAGACACATGTATATAGAGAATACCTGAAACAGGGGAGTTGCAAAGAAGAGAACCGGTGATAACCACAGAGGAGAGTTTGTGTTCCCCGTAGCCATTCATCTCAGCCATCTCTATTCTGCTCCAAAACTTTTCTGCAGCTACGAATTCTCCGTTGAAGAAGGCAAAGAAGAAGAATAAGAAGAAGCAACGTAAGATGAGGAAACTCTCCATATCTTAAATTTCTTAATATGTTTACTTTGCTTAATAAATGAAATAAGCATGTGTGTATGAAGAGGATGTATTTAAGTAGAGGAAATGGTCAATTTGTCCGACTCCATTTGGTTTGATTCCAATATGTTAATTTAGCTAACTACATGATGTCAAAAAAAAAAAAAAAAAAAAAAAAAGCTAACTACATTTGGGAAAATAATGTAGTAGTTAGCAGAAACAACACCAAGAAAGATTGATCAGTTGACTCCATTTGTGGGTTTGGTCAGTAAGCACTAAGCAACCATTGGCTTAAGGGTTTGTTGGAACAAAACCATATTTGATTATTCTTCCACAAAAACAAGATGCATCAACTTTAACTGGCCTAGAAATTTGAGCATTGGAATTCTTTACGGCCCATCATTTGTGTTGACATCTGACAATATATAGGTGATGCATTATATGATAATCCAATTCCAACAACACCAAAACAATAAACAAACTCGTTCGGATTTAATACGGTCGATAGTACATCACAGCCTCTTTATGATAAACATGCATTTTTAGTTTTAGATTATTTTAGAAAACATACATAGAAACACAAAGATATAAAGGCTCATTTTTAACTGCTAAAAGTAGCGAGGAAGCTGATGGGGCCTTTGCCGGTAAAGGCCGCCTGAAGTGAAAAGATGAGGAATGCGATCATGGCGAGACGAGAGTGTTTGATCTCAGCCAGCTTCAAGGTATCCAACTTCTCTGGGTCAGACCCGAGTCCCAACGGGTCAAAATACCCACCCGGGTAAATACGTTTCTCCGGATCCAGCTCAGCGTTACGCTGGAACTCTATGTAACCAACAACTAACACCTCGATCCATATCAATGTCGTCAAGGAAAATGGCAATGGCTGTCCCAAATACGATGAACCTTCCACCAGTTCCACCTAGTAGGTGTGTGACAACAAGAACAACCCGAACCGAACAATACCAAATAAAATTAATAAACCAAAAAAATAATAATCAAGAACAAAATATGATGCATACAATTTAACATATAAAATGCATTAAAATCATGAAACATTTTTTTCTTAAAATGATATTAACCAGCATTATATATATAGTTATTATATTATTACTGAATTTTTGTTTCAACTAAACAGAACCGAAATGAAATAAAACCAAACCAAATAATATATCTCCTAGATTATATTTGCGAAGTGATTTTGCCACATGTCTTTTTTACAATCAATTTCACAAAACAAATATGACATGACTACTGAAATTGATGACATATCTTATAATTTAATATGACATGAACAATTGCATTTAATGTTAATTTACATTTTTGGTAAACTTTTTAAATATGGTAATAACTCATATATTACATTTAATGTCAAATTATATTTTTGGAAATTTTTTTAGAATACGAGAATAACTCATAAATCATCATTAAAATAAATATATTCAAATATGTCATTATAAATTTCGAAATATAATATAATTATATATTTTTAAATTATAAAATTTTATTACTAAAATTTTCAAAAATGTATAAATTTTTTAAGAAAATTATAAAAATTTAATCGTAAAATCATTATTTTCTTATATATCTACAACTTTTATAAATATTGTTTAATTTTAATTTTTGATAATTATGCAACTTTTACAAATTTATTTAATATATTTAATTAAAATAAATAGATAGAAAAATCTATGTAAGATTATAATTTCAAATATATACATGCATATTCTTAAATATAATTTTTATATTTAATTAAATCAAATTTATATTAAAATATTGATATGAAAAAACAATTTACAATGTTAATAAAATTTTATTTTAAAATATAATTTATATTTATCTGTAAAAATTATTTTAATTTTTTTTTACTGCACGAAGACACCTAGTGTTCCAGATATGCAATGTTCGGACACTTTGCTATGCTTTTAATATTTAAACGACTATTGTCAATCATGCAGAACGTTCTCATTTTCTTGTTTAAACACTTTGTATCTTAGTTCCAACGACTGACACGTGGACAACTATATTAGTGATGATAGAAATGAACGCACCTTTCCGGCGTCTTGCCAGGCGATTCCGGTGAGACCTTCGACGGCAAGAGCGCCAAGAGTACCAAGCATGGCCCACCTCCCATGGATCAGCTCGCATTCTCTGAACCGTTCGATCCCGAACACTTCAGTGTAGGGCTGAAACGGCGTCGGGTTGATCTCTTTCGATTCCTGCCTGACCCCAAGGAGTCCACCCGCCACGTTCTTGGCGAGGTTTTGGTCAAGCCCGTCGAAATCGTACTGAAGATACTCAGCCGGTTTACCTAAACCGAAGGGGTCGAATCCACGGTCTCCGATCATCGAACCGTCTAGCCATTCCGGCGGGTTTGCGCCGGGGAACCAAACTAGTCGGTCTCCGTCGTTTTGGATCTGCTTTGTTTTCTTCGGCGGTGGAGCTGGTTTCTTTTTCCCGAAGCTGAAATTGAACTTGGCTTGGACTCTACCGGCTCCCGAACTTGGATCTTGGATCCGGATCCCAAAGATACCAGAGGCTGCAGCGGCAGTGGTGGTAGCCATTTTGAATTGTTTCGGCTTGGCGACTGATGAAATGTTACAAACGTATAGTTTTTAAATAGAATAAATAATAACGTGAATATGTGATGGTAGATAGAAGAAACCTTATCTCAGCGTTATCTCCTGTGATTGGTCTCTTTAACTTTATGCTTTTGTGGTGTCTGTATTTTCAGTGACGTTGCACTTTTCTTCTTTGGTCCTAATGGTTGGTGTCTTTTCATTTAAGGTGTTCCTTTGTTTCTAATGATCTCTTTTGTCGATTTTGCTAAACATAAAGATTTCGGTCCCCTAACCTCTCTCTATGAAGCCCATTTATTAATAAGCCCATTAGTCGATGACAACGGAGACTACCCTACATAGATTTTATTGAACCTTCTGAAGTTTAAGCCCCTTAAATCGTGTCGCTCGATCCAATAATATGATAAGCTATGTCCTACGTTTTGGTGCATTTGTATTTGACGTTATAGTTCGATTATTTCTGGACCATAGATTAATGATTTGAATAAACATTGTCGTTGTGCCACAATCTGGATTCAGACCCGATTAAATGCATGATTAAAGGAACAAGATTGATTATTTCTGTCTTATTTGCGTTCATAAGAGAAACCAAAATTGATTCTACTACAATTTTAGTTTGGCATAGAGTACTGGGCTTATTTTCTCATTAATAAGCATGCTGAAATTCCGATAACAAGAAAACTCGGTCTACATAAATAGAAACGAAAACATTATAGAAAAATTGTTGAGAGATATTTCCTGATACTTCTATTAAATTAAGAAAATAATGTTGATGTTCATATTTTAATTTATGTATAAAAGTGGTAATATCTAAAAAAGCGTGGATCATAGAAACTAAAATAGATTCGCAAACTTTAGAATTGTCACAATAATTTTTGTTTTCTTAATCGTTATTAATGAAATAAAGTTTGTCTCATTTTCTTGCAAAACAAAATGAACAGACACTTGTTAACACAAACTAGAATAGAGGAACCAACTGCTACATGTGATCGCATATTATTTATCTGCCGAACATATCTCAAAACGTTATTTTCTGTTTTCATTTGTTTCATTATACATTAGAAATATATATAAGAAGTTTTTTACCAAAAAAGATATATATAAGAAGTGTAACAGTAAATAACAAAATCCAACCAAGATTTATGTTTTAATTATATATGATAATAATTAGGTTGCAAAAGATTATATATGATAATACTGCACTATGCGTGAACCTGAGTGTGAATTTGAAAACTATTTTAGGACCAATGAACTAATGCATTATCATAATAAAACGTACATAAAAGGAAAAAAATAACAAATATGATTGAAGCTAAGTTCAATAGTTTAGACTTATGAATCTGACCAGACTTGAGGAAACGTAAAACCCAAGTCATTGGCTAAGATATATTACAAAATGGACAGGGGCAGCGGTAGCAGCAGGAGCAAACGTTCATCCAAATGAAATATATTGATTAGAAATTATGATAGATCTCAGAATGTGTCAAATTTAAAAACTTTTTCAAATGTTAGTTATTATTTTAGATGGTTTAATAGTCTTTAAAAACATGACACATATGCTTATAAAATTTTCTCTATTGCAAATACACCAACACATAATTATTGCACTACCAACATTTTTAAGGAAAAAGTACTTCCAAGATTTTTCTAAACATAACAAATATATAAAATTTTGAAATATCTCAAAATTATGATAGTTAATTTGAAATGCAGTTTGTATAATTTTAAAATATAGAATAAGATATAAATATTTGTATATTTATATTTGAAAAATTAAGTCTAAGGACCCAACAAAAAAAATGCTTTACACACAAGTTTAATTCTTTAAACGATTTAAGAAATAGTTTTTATATATAATTTTATATAATAAATTAAAAATAGTATATATTATTATTTAGTAAATTGAGTGAAAATCATAAAAATCTACTATAATTAAACTAAATCTCGTTGACAAAAAAAAAAAAAAACACGAAATCTCACAGCCGTGGGTTTAGTCCGTTGAAATCGGTATTAGTCAATAGGTGAACCCACAAAATCCAATTTTAGTCAACTAAAATTGAAGAGACAACGCGTATGGTCAAACGTCAGGCCCATAAGTGGCCCACAATTTAAAGCCCAAAATAAGCAAAGACTCGGGTCGTTATTACAGAACAAAAACATATTTAACGCAAATTTAGTTGGCGTTGTCGGATTCTCATTGTTTTCGCTCTCTCTCAATCCTTCTCCCTCCGATCTGCCTTGTGCGTGCGTTCGTGCTTGCGTACGTACGTACGTTTGCTTCTTCAATGGCGGCAAGATCCTTGTGGAGAACCCGTACAAAGCTCCTCGTTGTTGGTTCCGCCGTATGCGGTGGTTCCGGCGCTGCCTTTATTGCTTCCTCCGAAGATCCCTCGCGAACTCTCAAGCTCTGCACCAACATCCCTGTCCGCCTCTTCCGAAACACCGTAACAGCTGCCTCCATCGCCTTCGGTACAGAAAATTTATCAAAATCCAAATTTTCTTTTAAAAAAAATGAAATACAAACTTTCTTATATGATTCGTATTACTTGCAATGCCCTTTTATCCTTATTTACAATTCGATTAGTTTGTAAATGAGATTGGTTTTACATCTAATGGCTTTTGTCTGGTATCTACGTTTCATCTGAATCAATCCGTGAAAACTGGAACTTTGTACGGTTCTTGAGTCATATGACTTGTCTAGAAACCGTTTGGTACATTACATAAGAAGTAACGTTGTATATATTGGTTTTTCTGTTGTGTAATAGATTATGAATACTCCTTGTCGGGTTTGGCTGAGGGAAGCAATGAGATGGCTAAGGTCAAACATGAAGTCCACCTAAGGTCAGCTCAAAAGCTTCAAGAGCTCTGTTTCAAAAATGGAGGAATCTATATCAAACTCGGCCAGCATATAGGACAACTAGTATGTAAAAGCTATGCTGCTCTTTATGTTGTTGCTCACGTAAAAGAACGTTGTTGCTTACGTTTTTTTTTAAATGTTTCAAGGATTATCTTGTGCCTGAGGAGTATGTTCATACGATGAGGGAGTCTATGTTGAACAAATGCCCTGTCTCTTCGTATGAGCAAGTATGTGAGGTTTTCAAGAAAGAGGTTGGAGAGACGCCAGACAAAGTATGCGCTTCTTCTCCTTTATACTTATCTAACGTTAGATAAACACACTTAAACGGTTCATTATCTGTAGGTATTTGCTGAATTTGATCCTGTTCCTATTGCAAGTGCTTCCCTTGCTCAAGTTCATGTTGCTCGCACCCATTCCGGGGAAAAAGTCGCTGTCAAGGTACTCAACCGAACCACTTTTAACTTAACATGATTCAGAACAAACTTGTTAAGAGTTTATTTTTGTGCTCACTCCATTTGTTATCTTGAATCTATCGTTTGCAGGTTCAACATTCCCATTTGACAGACAGTGCAGCTGCGGATACTGCAGCTGTTGGAGTTATAGTGAACACCTTGCACCGGATATTCCCATCATTTGACTATAGGTCCAGCCTCTTTCTCATTTCCTAGAGAGTCACAAACCATCTTTTACAATAGCTTATACTACTGGCTCATGTATGCAGGTGGTTGCTAGATGAAATGAGTGAAAGCTTACCAAAGGTTAGTAGTGTCTTTAGTTGATGATTCATAGCATTATATATGTTTAAAACAGCCTTGTATTGCAGGAACTAGATTTTATGGTGGAGGCGAAAAACAATGAGAAGTGTCTGGAAAACTTTAGGAAGATCTCTCCCCATATTGCAGAGTATGTTTATGCTCCAACAATCTATTGGAACTTGAGCTCCTCTAAGATGTTGACTATGGAGTTCATGGATGGTGCTCAAGTGAATGATGTGGCTAAGATCAAAAAGCTTGGGATTCAGCCTTACGAAGTATCAAAGCTAGTAAGCTGTTTGATCTTTAACATATCATGCAATCTTCTAAATATTAGTCGGGCGCCTAGACGGACTTATGCAAATAGGTTTAAACCGATTACCGTTCTAAATCGGTTTAATAATTTAAGTTTGGTTAATCAATATAAATTGGTCTAAATTGCTTAAATCAAGTAATAATGTTAGTTCAAAATTTACAAATTTGTCTCATTTCTTTTTTTCATTTTGTATATCCAATTTTTTATAATTTATCAAAATAATTTTATAATTAAAATCTGGAAATCAAAATATTTATCGACTAAGTGCCACCTAGGCTCCGAATAATCTTCTACTAAACGCCTAGTTACCGCCTAGCTATTTATAGAACATTGATATCATGAATAATAGGAACTGACGTTAAGCTCTTGTTTGCAGGTGAGTCAAACATTTGCAGAGATGATGTTCAAACATGGGTTTGTGCATTGTGATCCACACGCTGCCAACTTGATTGTTCGTCCTTCCGGTAAAAGAAACATATACGGCAAGCAAAAACCACAGTTAGTGCTTCTCGACCATGGCTTATACAAGGAGCTTGACTTCAACACAAGATTCAACTACGCTTCACTATGGAAAGCCCTGGTCTTCTCAGATGCCAACGCCATCAAGAAACACAGTGAAAAGCTCGGAGCTGGAGATGATCTCTACGTGCTATTCGCTGGGATTCTTACAATGAGACCGTGGAAGCAAGTCATTGACACGTCAGTGGATCATTTAGTCATCCAAGGCACCAAAGAAGATAGGTCAGAGCTGCAGATGTATGCATCACAGTACTTCCCTCAAATCTCGGAGCTTCTCAGGAGGTTGCCACGTGTGATCCTTCTGATGCTGAAGACAAACGACTGTCTCAGGTCTGTTAACAATGAGCTGTTGCAAGGGTCGTCGCTTGAGTCGTTCTTGATCATTGGGAAAGTGTCTTCAGAAGCGGTTTTGGAAGCAAAGTGGTCGGAGAAGAAGTCTTTGATGAAGTGGTTGAATGTTTGGCTTGAAGGATTGTCTGTGGAAGCAAGGCTATGGGTGATGCAGTTCGCACTTTGGGTGTTACAAGTGAGAAAAGCATTAACACTATAATATATATATATATATATATATATAGTAATAGTATTATCATGAATACGAATATGTTACAGCAAATTATAAACACACGTATTCTTTGCTCTTGGTGTATCCAGGAGTGACATTTTATCATTCTTTGTATACGCAGGCGATTGTTGTTACCAATAAATTTAATGTAAACTATGAGATTATACATTGTTTGTAAGGTGTGAAAATGCTTTTCATGACCATTAAATTAATTTAAAGAAGGAAAAACAAACTTATTACATTTTAACCTTCTTCTTTCGAGATTCTCTAGTGTTTAAATTAGGGGTGGACGTTCGGGTATCCATTCGGATTCGGTTTGGATCTATTCGGATTTCGGGTTCAAAGATTTCGGTCACATTCGGATATTTCTAAATTTCGGTTCGGATTCGGTTCAGATCTTTGCGGGTTTGGTTCGGGTTCGGATAACCCATTTAAATTATTTTTAAATTTTAAATTTCATTATATACTTTAAATTTGTCAAAATCTATAAAATAATATATATTACATATAAATTTGAATAGCATATGTCAAAGTACCTAAAATTAACATATAAATTGGTTTGATTTGAATATTTAGATTGAGAATCGATAGATATTTTAAGTATTTTTGGTGCTTTGAGTATACTTTAGCTATAGACATATACTTTTGATTATTTTTATATATTTTCAAATATTTTGACAACTTAAAAGTATCTTATATATTTTGAAAATTTTAATATACATTAAATCTAAAAAATAATTAATATATATAGGTATCTAAATCTAATTCGGATATAATCGCGTACCCAAAATAATTTGGTTCGGGCCGGGTTCGGTTTCGGTTCTTAGAATACCAAAATTTAAACCCGTTCGAATATTTAATCAATTTCGGTTCGGGTTCGATACTATTTCTCGGATCGGGTTCGGTTCGGTTTTTCGGATCCGGTTTTTTCGCCAGCCCTAGTTTAAATATATTGCTTCTTGAGTTGCAAGTCACAACCAATCTTAATTTACCATCGTTTCAATTTCATATGTCAAATCATTAATGTTATATGTTTACTAAGATTTACTAGAGATTTAACAGTTTTTTTTTTGTTGAAATATAATTTGAATTTCTATATTTGATCTCTAGAGAAATCGAAACTAATGATATTTTCACTCTCTGATATCATAAGCACAAACTAATGATGATTGCTATATGTTGAATCTTTGAATAAATATATGTTGAATCTCTAGATGTCATAGCCTCTAATGGTATATCATAATCACAAAAAATCATAGAAAGATTATTTAATGCATAGAATTACTGCCAGTTTAGAGAGTCAAATCAGAAATAATGATTTCGAGTGTGAAAGAGAGTTCATATCTAGAAATGTTTTGAAATTTTGAATTATAAATTCGGGCGGATTATTAATATCTGGCAAAAATAAATTAAAAAATTCTTTTTTGAACTGACTCAAAAAAAAAAAAGAGAAGTTATACTCGTTTTAGTTGTACTAATTATACACACTCTAGCTATATTCGTTTCAATTGTATTTTGTTTTTTTTTTCGTTTTTGTGAATCTTAGCAACATTGAAGATGAATTTTGATTCAAGATGATAGAGAATTGATCAAAGAAGAAAATTAGTTGAAGATTCAATTTTGTTTTGAAATAAGAAAAAAGGTTTTAAAGAATTGATCGATGGAAAAGAAGGGAAGAAAACAAAAAGATAAAATTTAGAGATTTAGATTTATAAAAATGAAATTTTGTTAAAAGATTTTTTTTTTGTTTATCAGGGTGGCTATGGAGGATATGATTATGCTCACCAAGATCAGGAGGATGAAGATTATGAACAAGAACAACAACATGATGATGCTCCTGAAGCTTATCGTGTGGATCATTGATATCTTGCATATTTACATTGTTTTATCCATTCATCCATGAACATTTTCATCATATAGATTAGGATTTAGCCATGTCTAGGTTGCATTTTGCATTCATTGTCCTTATTAGGTGTTGGAGTGTGCCATGGAGTGATTTGAAATGTTTGGGAGCATTGTGATCCAAAAGGAGGTGAAAGATGAGCATGGATGGAGCCTTTAGAGAAATCTCCTGTTGCTAAGATTTTGTGGAGACACAGAAAATTGAGTTAGCTTTCTAATGGAAGTAGTTTCAAGTCATTTGGAGATGTAATGAAGGAGTTATGATCAATTTACTAGAGGCATATCCATCCTGGCCGAGCATCGCAGAGTGACCTCTCAGAGAGACCTACCGAGGTCGCTCCTAGCCAGAGCGACCAGTCCAGAGCGACTACCTCAAGTCACTCGCGTTTTGACGGGTCGAGACACAAAGAAACGCGTCGGGAGCGACCTCCTGGAGCGACCATGCTTGGTCACTCCGCGTGTTTTGCTTGGACGATTTTTATGTTATTTCAGGGGCCTTTTGGTCATTTGTTTTGATGTTTTACACTTTCTAAACCTAAGTTAAGTATTTTTGTAAGCCATGGGAGGGAAGATAATCTCTTTTCTAGAGAAAAACTAGTAAAACTTCGTGAGATTTCATTGTTTTCATCTTGTGTTCTTGTTGATTTCTTATCTATTTCTGTACATGATTAATCTGAAATCCAATATGGGTTTAAGAGGAATCATGGAGATTAGTGAGTAATCACCTTTTGAATTCATGGGTTAGGGAGATCAAGGGTGATTAGGTTAGTTCTAGGATGTTTTAGTGTAGATCATTCTTGTTCCTTGCTAGTAGAGTATTCATAATGCATCTTCTGAGTTGGCCACTCAAAAGTTGATCAATAGGCATTTCCCACCCGAAAGGTGTTTGATGAAATGCCTGAGACAACTCTCCTAGGCTTATAGTATACTTTGCCAAAGACATTTGTTGTTAAAGATGCTAAGATAGCTAATAGACTTGTTAGTAATGATTGCTTTCATATTATTCAACCAAAGACATTTGATGTTTGAGATATGTTAGCAAATGAGCATTCATCTAGACATAGAGCTTGCTTAGAATCGTGTCTAGGCTTAAGGTTGATAGTTTGATTGATCATTTGCCATCCTTAGTTCGATACTTGATCACCCAAGGTCTAATCCCTATGCCCATGAGTTCTCTTTTCCCTTAGTCAAGAAAGTATCATTCTGTTATTGCTTTCTAGTATTAGTAGTAGTTTAAAACTCATCTAAATCATTGGTTGCACTTAGATTAAGTGAGTACTTGCATTCTCGGTGCTTTGATATCCCTCAGAACTGGTTCGACAATCTTTTATACTACATCATTTGTCTTAGGAGCCTTGAAAACTCTTAACATCAATCATGTACACAATGGAGGATATGATAACGTTCACCAAGTTGAGGAGGAAGATCATGAACAAGAACAACATCATGGGAACCCAGAGCATGTTCAACCGGCAAATAATCATAATGACGTTCACAAAGTTCTTCAGAATCAGGAGGAAGAGAATCATGAACAAGTGGATCATCATGAGAATCAAGCTCAAGCTGGACAATGAAGACATTAGGTTGGGTTTTTCAATTAGGTGGTTATGGATTTGGGGTTTAGTGGTTAGAACTGTAAATAAAAATAATGATGGGTTAAAAGAAACATTTTGCATCTTTTTCATGTAAACAATAATGATTTTAAGTAAATGAAAATTATCAAAAGGGGTGTTATTCAAGTAGGAGTTTGAAGTGATTTGTATTAAAATGGCAAATTCACTGTTATTTAAACGGTGATTTTAGAAAACACTTTAAAATCCAGTGTTTTTGAACTTGTCATTTCATAAAATACTCTGAAATCCACAGTTATTGAACAAAATTTAAGTTTAAAATTTTAGAGTGTTTTAATTGTTTATAGAATGTTTGAGAGAAGTTGCTTAGTTATAAAAATAAAAATCCAAATCTTATTGTTTTATATAAGACTAGGATAAGACCTGCGCCTTGCGCAGGATGAAATATTTATTTAAAAACTTATATTTCTATATTGTAAAATCTGATTATTTCTGCAGATTTTTTCGGGTCTGGTTTAATTCGCTTCGGTTCGGATTAGATCTTTGCGGGTCTGGTTCGGGATTGGGTTCACATAATCTATTTAATTTTTTTTCTAAAATTAAAGTTTTTATAAACTTTAAATTTTTTAAAATCTAAAAATAAAAATAATACATAACATATAAATTTGAATAATATAGGCCAAAATATTTTAACTTAACATAAAAATTGGTTTAGCTTAAATATTTGGATAGAAAATCAATAGATATTTTAAGTATTTTTTTAGGTATTTTAAGTATCGTTTAGCTATTTTAAACATGTACCTTTTTTTTTGTTTGATAACTACTTGTATATATTTCGAAGTATTTTGGACAAGTTAAAAACATCTTATATGTAATTCTCTAATCCACGTGTGTGGTCCGTATCAATTGCATGCATTTTTATATTTAAAACTTTTATTTAATATAACATAGATCTCTGTTTTAGAATTGTTAATAAAAGGAAGAGGAATCCAATGCCTACGTATGACCCTGTGGAAGAACCTAAACCTAAAGCAACTCCACGAGGCAGCGGCAACAAGAAGAAGAAAGGAGCCACAACTCCCGCCACTGGAACTCAATCCTCCACCAAGCCAAAACCATCTCGTCAATCCGGAAGGCGCTCTTTAACCAGCAGAACGGTGGCGCTGTGGACTTAAACCTCAACGAGGAAGGTGAACCAAACAGTAGTGGTGGTAGGAGAAAGAAACGCAGAGCTAACTTTGAGGAAGAAGAAGATGTTTCTATCCTGTTAGAAAATATGCGGTCAAATTTTTGCGGAAAACCGAATTTATGGGAGCAGGAAAACTCACACAAAATTGTTAACGAAGTTCGGCCAATCTTGCCTACGTCTCCGGATCTGCTACGGATCTTTTATTATTAACCCGAGAAATTTTTACAAGCTCTCAACTCACACCCGACCTCAAATACACTCCAAAAATTACACTTAATTTCTTATAGAGAAAGATTTTATCACAAGAAATTTTTTTTTTTTTTCCTCTCTTGCTCACTCTCTTCTTCTCTTGTTCTCTTTTTCTTTGTTTTTGGGATGGATTTCTTCTTCTCCTTGTGTGGTTATTTATAGGAGATTATAGGGAGTTGGTGAAACTTCTTGTTGCACCTACCAAAAACACAAAAGAAATGTGTTGTTGAATTAATCAACAAACATGTTCTTGATACAACTTCTTGTTGTACCTACCAAAAAAATATGTTCTTTACAATCTCCCAGTTGAAGACTGATTTTAATCTGTCTTCACACCTTGATCAATGTAGCAGGTCTTCCCAGCTTGTTACTCCAACAAACCTACTGAGGTTGCACACAACCTCAGCTTGTCATACGGCACGACCTTCGTCAGCATGTCTGCCGGATTCTTACTTCCTGGGATCTTCTGAAGCACCAACATTTCATCTTCTAACGCTGATCTGATGAAATGATACCGACGATGTATGTGCTTCGTCCGAGCATGGTAAACCGGATTCTTTACCAAATCGATGGCACTTTTACTGTCACAGTACAACACACTTTTCCTTTGGCCATGCCCTACCTCTTCTAGAAAAGACTGTAGCCATATCATCTCTTTTGTTACCTCCGTTACCGCAACATACTCAGCTTCACAGCTTGATAGAGATACAATTTTCTGCAACTTTGAAACCCAACAAATTGCAGTACCGCCAAAGGTGTAGACATACCCGGTTGTGCTCTTCGTGCTGTCAATGTCACCTCCATTGTCAGCATCAACATATCCCTGCAATCCCGTCTTAGACTTCGTGAAACTTAGCGATAAACTTGGATTTCCTTTTAGATATCTGAAAATCCACTTAACGGCTTCCCAATGTTCCTTCCCTGGATTGCTCATAAATCTGCTGACGACTCCCACTGCATGTGCAATGTCTGGCCTTGTACATATCATCGCGTACATCAGGCTTCCTATAGCAGAAGCATATGGAACTTTATCCATACATGCCATCTCGTCTTCCGTCTTTGGAGACTGCTCCCTGGATAACCGAAAATGACTTGCCAGGGGAGTACTTACTGGTTTCGCATCATCCATGTTAAACCTCTTGAGGACTTTCTTCACATACTCCTCTTGTGATAGCTTAAGACCTTCCTTGCT
>NC_027751.1:4448207-4462868 GCF_000695525.1 Brassica oleracea var. oleracea
CACTTGTTATGCAATGCCTTTTTCTCCTTAGGCAAATCTGCTAACTCCCACGTGTGATTGGATAACAACGAGTCCATCTCGTCGTTCATTGCAAGCTCCCACTTGATCGACTCATCAACTTGCATAGCTTCCTCATAACATTCAGGCTCGCCTCTGTCTGTGAGCAGAACGTAGTTGAGCGATGGAGAAAATCTTACTGGCTTTCTGATGATTATGCTTGACCGTCGTAACTCCGTGACTGGTGTATATGGGACCACTTCAGAATCATCACTTTCTTCAGCTTCACCACTCTCGTCTTGAGAGATTTCTTCTTCTGCTGTTGCGGTATCCTGTGGCAACTCCGGTGTCAGGATATCTTCTAAGTCAACAGCTCCAGGCTCTTTCCTCTTCGAGCCTTCTCTTAGCTTATCCTTGTACAACGCCTCTTCGTTGAACACAACATTCTTTCTGCGAATGATCTTTCGATTTTCATCATCCCAAAAATGGTAACCAAACTCTGTGTTACCATAGCCGATGAAGTAACACTTCTTAGACTTCGAGTCTAGTTTACTTCTTGCAGTATCATCAATATGAACATAAGCTAAGCATCCGAACATCTTTAGATAAGAAAGATTTACTTTCTTTCCGCTCCAAACTTCTTCAGGGATCTTAAATCCCAATGGTACAGACGGTCCTCTGTTTATTAAGAAGGCTGCGGTATGGATTGCATCTGCCCAAAACGTCTTTGGCAATCCACAGTGCAATCTCATGCTCCTTGCACGCTCATTCAAGGTTCGGTTCATCCTTTCCGCTATTCAATTCTGTTGAGGCGTTCCAGGAATAGTCTTCTCCATCTTGATCCCATTATCAGCGCAATATCTCTTGAACTCGTCGCTGATGTACTCTCCACCATTTAGTGCAATATCTCTTGAATTCGTTGCTGATGTACTCTCCACCATTATCAGACCTTAAACACTTCAACTTGAGATTCGTCTCAATCTCAACCATGGCTTTCCATATTTTGAAAACCGAAAACACTTCATGCTTGTTCTTCATGAAGTAAACCCACACTTTTCTTGTGGAGTCATCAATAAAGGTCACATAGTAGTATGAACCTCCCAGCGATGCAACAGGAGCGGGTCCCCACACGTCAGTGTGCACCAGCTCTAACTTCTCAGATTTTGGCTCTCTTCCCCCTTTAGAGAAACTAACTCGTTTCTGTTTCACAAGGATGCAGCTTTCACACATCTGATGATCCACCATCTTCAGATCAGGAAGAGCGCCATTTTCCACCATGAGTTTCATCCCTTTCTTACTCATGTGTCCCAACCTACAATGCCACAACTTGGTCTATTTGGCATTCTCGACAACAGCAACAATGTCTTGATAACTCGTCGTCATATAAAGAGTGCCTCTTTTATGACCTCTAGCCACCACCATGGAACCTTTCTTGACTCTCCAGGCTCCACCACCAAAATTAACATCGTGCCCCATATCATCAAGTTGGCCTACTGAAATCAGATTTCGCGTCAACTTTGGCACATGTCTGACCTTCGTAATCTTCCACACACGTCCGTCTGACATCTTCAGGTTGATATCTCCAATACCAACTATGTCCAAAGGTAATCCATCAGCAAGATATACCTTTCCGTAATTTCCCGCAACATAATTTTCCATGATGTTATGGTGCGGTGTGGTGTGGAACGACGCTCCTGAGTCAAGCACCCATGAATCGACTGGGTTATCGACATAGGAGATTGACGCTTTGGTGGTATTTGCAGTTGCATCACGAGCTTCAATTTTCCTCGGGGAATCAACAGACACTACCAATGCATCAGTGATTTCACGTGTCACTACATTGGCTCCGCCTCTAGTGTTGTCTTCCTTCTTCGGTGGTGCTCGGCAATTCTTCTTGATGTGACCTGTCTTTCCACAATTCCAGCACTCTACAGGCTGTCTGAATTTGGATTAACCCGTCCATTCCTTGACTTCGATCTGCCATTACTCCGGTTATTTCTATCTGGGTTTCTCCCTCTGTTTTCCACGTTGAAAGCAGAGCTCGTTGATGCTTCCCCAGAGTCTATCCTTCGAACTTCCTCAGCAAGGATACGATCCGTGGTCTTCTCCTTTGCAATGTTGTGAGCAATGTCTTTCAACAGTGTTAACCTTATAACACCAAGAACTTGTATGTCAAGGAGCTCCCACTCATCCTGATCCATCTTCTCAGGCTTCTTGCTCAGCGGTTGATGAAGCTTCTTTCCGTACAGATAATCTTCAATTTGCATTCTCCAAAATGCATAATCTGTACCGTCAAATTTCCCGATACTGTGCGCCGAACCGTCTTCGCCTCCCATCGTTTCTGGAACCACCGTGTATTAGAACACCTTCGTCGACAATCCGATGTTACCGACAAAAAACTATTAACTAATTATTGTTCACGTGAATAGTAACTCCGCAAAAAATTTGACCGATCACCGTAACTCAAACTCTGATACCAGTTGTTAGGAAATATGCGGTCAAATTTTTGCGGAAACCCGAATTTATGGGAGCGGGAAAACACACACAAAATTGTTAACGGAGTTCGGCCAATCTTGCCTACGTCTCCGGACCTGCTACAGATCTTTTATTATTAACTTGGGAAATTTTTACAAGCTCTCAACTCACACCCGACCCCAAATACACTCCAGAAATTACACTTAATTTCTTATAGTGAAAGATTTTCTCACAAGAAAGATTTTTTTTTCTCTCTTGCTCACTCTCTTCTTCTCTTGTTCTCTCTTTCTTTGTTTGGGAAATTTTTACAAGCTCTCAACTCACACCCGACCCCAAATACACTCCAGAAATTACACTTAATTTCTTATAGTGAAAGATTTTCTCACAAGAAAGATTTTTTTTTCTCTCTTGCTCACTCTCTTCTTCTCTTGTTCTCTCTTTCTTTGTTTTTGGGATGGATTTCTTCTTCTCCTTGTGTGGTTATTTATAGGTGATTATAGGGAGTTGGTGAAACTTCTTGTTGCACCTACCAAAAACACAAAAGAAATGTGTTGTTGAATTAATCAACAAACATGTTCTTGATACAACTTCTTGTTGTACCTACCAAAAAAACATGTTCTTTACATATCCCTCACATCTATGTCTCTCCTATGAACGGTGTCCTCGCTGTCTCACACGAGCCTATCGATGTTGACCCTGTAGAGTTCGACAGCTACATATACTCTTTTGAGAACCTTCTTCATGAGAGTCAAGAAGATGCTGGGAGAGAGTCTTCTTCCTCTGTTCTCGTTGCTGCAAGCTCTCCAATGAGAGAGTACGAATGGGCTGAAGCTAGAATGAAGATCTCGTCTCTCCTTGAGAAAGATCTCCCCACTCTGTTCGTCTCCAAGGACGCTGCAGAGATAGCAGCGCTAGCAACTAAACTGAGGAAAGATCCAAACCTCTCCGCTAAAGAGATATGATAACGCTCACCAAGTTGAGGAGGAAGATCATGAACAAGAACAACATCATCGGAATCAAGAGCATGTTCAACCGACAGATAATAATAATGACGCTCACAAAGTTCTTCAGAATCAGGAGGAAGAGAATCATGAACAAGTGGATCATCATGAGAATCAAGCTCAAGCTCGACAATTAAGACATTGGGTTGGGTTTTTCAATTAGGTGGTTATGGATTTGGGGTTTAGTGGTTAGAACTGTAAATAAAAATAATGATGGGTTAAAAGAAATATTTTGCATCTTTTTCCGTAAACAATAATGATTTTAAGTAAATGAAAATTATCAAAAGGGGTGTATTCGAGTAGGAGTTTGAAGTGATTTTTATTAAAATGGCAAATTCACTGTTATTTAAACGAGGATTTTAGAAAACACTTTAAAATCCAGTGTTTTTGATCTTGTCATTTCATAAAATACTCTGAAATCCACAGTTATTAAACAAAATTTAAGTTTGAAATTTCATAGTGTTTTAATTGTTTCTAAAATGTTTAAGAGAAGTTGCTTAGTTATAAAAATAAAAATTTAAATCTTATTGTTTTATATAAGATTCTAGAATTGTTAATAAAAACCACTCCAAATTCTCAGATTCATCTAAAATCATCCAAAAGTTTACTAAATATCAAATAACTTAATGGATTATTGGTTGGTTGTTGGTTGTTGTATTTTAGTTGTTGTATAATAGTTGGTTGTTGGTTGTTGTATTTTACTAAAATCATCCAAAAGTTTACTAAATATCAAATAACTCTTCTTTTTAATTTAGTTACCATCTTCTTATTCACCTGAAACCTCCATTGTTTGTGTTCTTTTGAAGTGTACGAAGCAGCTCACTTGTCAATGACAGCCTTCAAGAAATGGAGAACAGGAGGTCCTCACTTCCAGAGAGCTTCAATACTCGGTAGAAAACGCAAGGAATCTTATTAACATTGAGGTCCCAGAAACTCTTTCTTTATTGATTCATCATCTTTATTCCCTTTTGATGATTCGAGTTGTTTGTGTGTTGTTACCATTGTCATATTATTTAGAATCATTTCATCATCATCATGCAATCGTGTGTTTAGTGATAAAATATCTCAAAAGATGATGTGACAAGTGACAACAAGGAAAATAGGTTCTCTTTTGCTTATTGCGTTACAGAACAAATTAGTTTTGGTAGAACTGATGAATCAAATTTAGATATGTATCGGATAATGTTTGAACTTAGCAACCACAAAAATGTATAAATACTATTGCTTCAATCCCAATTATATGAAGGTTATGTACATGGGTGTGCAGGGAGGTGGTGCTCAATTCAAATCACAGCAGCTACGTTAAAACTTAAAAGGCACATACTCAAACATCTTAATTAGCACCATCACAGGCGTCCATTTTCAGTGTCAGCTTTTGTGTTTACGTTGTATTGTTTGCCTTGGTCGTAGTCGCAGCAATTAATAGACAGACGAACAGGCCTGAAACGTAGTCATGTGGCCCATTCATGTTCTTGAATGGCTCTCTCAAATGTTCATATTTTAGATTCTTCTCTTCACGATAAGAGAATATCCATTCTCCCCCCAGTCTTGTTCTTCCATTACAAAAGAACATAATAAATTTATTGCACTTTTTGAATTTTCCTACAGAACACACAACTTTATTGCATTTTTGGAATTTTATCTGCAGTGCGCAGGAACAATGTTTTATTATACCATCACAGGTTCCAGAATTATTATTGCTTTGGTCATAATCTCTTTGTAAAAAGAAACTCCATAGTGATTTGATTCAATGTCGTAGTTGCTAATCGGTTCGAGGGTGAGATTATTGACCAATGGCAAAAGAAAGATAACTTGGAGATTCAAATATTTTTAGTTGTAACAACATTTGAATGTTATTGATTCAAATATTTTTAGTTGTAACAACATTTGAATGTTATTTATTGAAACTGTCAAAACGATATTGTAGCGTCTTGCATAGTAGTAACTACTTCCTCTGTTTTTTAAAGATGCACATTCTAGATTTTTCACATATATTAAGAAAACTCATTAAATATGCATTGTTTTTTGTGAATAACAATTTTTCATAATTTTTACCCAATAGAAATTCAATAAACTCCATTAATTTTTTTGAAACTTACAATTTTTCATAAAATCATACATTGAAAAAGTAAAAAATGTATCTTTTTAAAACAAATTTTTTTTCCAGGACATACATCTTTTAGGAACGGAGGAAGTATTAAATATCTAACGAATAAAGTACGAAAGTGTTTGAAGAACACTCAGACCAGATCAAAGGCAATTTTTATAGGAATTGAGAAATGAGATGATGCGTATGCGAATTTGGTTCTTTGACCGTGGCAATTCTTACACCATATACACTTTTTCTTATTCTATTCATATAAAACTATGCACTTTTCAATAAATATCTTGAGATATTTCGAGAATCACAGATCCTTATCTCTCTCTCTCCCATTTTTATTTGTAAAATATTCAGAAAAGTGCAGAAAAAGCTCTGTTCTTTATTCCTCCTAACCAATCACTGCACGCCTTCAACTCACATTTTTCAGATTCCCCACGCGCCCTGTTCTTCAGTGTTCGATAATATACGTCGTGTATTTGAGCTACACGCTCTAGTTATACGCCTGGTGATGAGTCAGAACTGCTTGCCTCCGTGTCCATTTATCATCTTGCCCGGAAGATATTTAGTTTACTATAAATATCTAATTTCCCTTGAGTGCGAAAATATAAAACATATAAAAGAAGAAAATCTCCGGTTGATAAAAACTATTTAAATGAAGAGGAATGGTGAAACCAAGCAGCGGAGAAACGTAGCGGAAGAGACGGAGCAAGGAGGAGGAGATCCGGCTATGTGGGAGGATCTTGATCGGAATTTCAGACAAGTGCAATCTGTTTTGGACAGAAACAGATCACTTATCCAGCAAGTCAACGACAATCACCAGTCAAGAATGGCAGATAACATGTCCAAGAACGTTGCTTTGATCCAAGAACTCAACGGGAACATATCTAAGGTTGTTTCAATGTATTCTGACCTCAACACCAATTTCTCATCGGCGTTTCACGGTGGGAAGAACGGACGCGACGGTGGTGGTGCTACCGGAACCAGAGCTAATTAAATCAACCCTGATCTTTTTCTTAGTTGGACCGGCCGGTTTAACATTTCGAATCAGTCGGTTTAACATATGGTCTAAACCAACCTGTTATATAAGTTATGTTAGTGCAATGATTGTCGTTAGAATAATCCGTGGGAGAAAACCCATATGGGTTATTTTAATTATGGTTCGAGTCTTTTTCAATGTGTCTACTGCAATTTCTCTAATAATAAATAAATATTTAGACTTGAACGTTTTTTTTCTGGTTATATTGAGCCTCTTCTTATTATATGATCTTTGACATTAATGAAGGTTGTTGTTAGATAATTGCAACACTCACTGTACCCTTTAATGGAGGCAAGCAGTTCTGCTCCACTAGCAACAAGCAGCAACAACAATGGCATGTGCTTAGAGGCAGCTAGCGAAAAGGAATATGACGCAGGCAGCGAGAGAGGTTGCAGGTCCCCTGCCAGCTTACAAGGGAGATAGTTGAAAGAATGAAGAAATCTGTAAACCGTTGACTTTTGAGATCCTCTTCTCTTAATCCCCTATATATTATTTGTGAAACATTACAACTTTTTTTTATAGTCACGTGTCATCAATAGAATGATTTTTAGAATAATTAGAGAAATATGTTGGTCCATCTAATTATATAATAAGTTTTTTATTAAACTAACCATAAATTCATTATTAATGTCATTTATTATTTCCTTAAATAAAGATTACGGTATTACCTAATGTGGATAAAATATATATGACAATTAATGATTTTGAATAATAAAGATCTGATAAAAAATAATGTATCTTTTCTCAAATTTGTTTAATTTTAAACTATTAAAATAATTTTAAAAAATCACAATATAACCATATTATAAAAATTTAGATTTTTCTGTATATGTTATATTTTGAATTTTAAAAAACGACTAAAAGTCTCACATTCAAATTTTGCGATCCATTGTTTAAAATTTTTGTTATGACAAAATACAAATGATTACAAAATCATATAAATAAAAGTCTAATTTAATTAATCATTAAGATTAAAAATACATATGTATATATATCATTCTAAATTAAACTATAAACCATATTGAATAAATAAATATTTTAATTTCAAAATTTACTTTGAATAATTTTTTTTTATAAAAGTTTTGAACTAACATTGATAATTGTTTTTAAATTATAAATTAATAAAATTATTAATCTCACAATGAAAATTTTGTTATCAGTAATTTAAAGTTTTTGCTATTAAAGATGCACATGATAAAAAAAATATATGAGTAGAAAGCATCATTTAATAGACATTAATATTAAAAATATACTATGTATGTTAATATCATTTAAATTTAATTACATATCCTATCAAATTTAAAAAAAATTGTCTGGATTAATAAAATTGATTTATAAGTTCGCACCAATTTAATTATATATGTAATAGTTACTGACTTTTAATTATTCAATATATATTTATTATTTCATAATATGTAAGAACATATAATACATAAAATAATTTTTATATATAATGTTTATCCCGCGCAAGGGGCGGTTCTTAATCTAGTTATTATTATTGCTTTAACTGTTATGTAAACCCTCCCCACTTTCTAACCTGTTTGAGATAATTTAACCACTTTTTTTTAATGATTTCTGATTTGAGTTCAAACATGAAAGTAATCAAGTATCATCCAACATAACATAACTATTTTAATAACAACACACGTGTGCCCTTAACAATATCTCAGCTGTATATAACACACAAATATCAAAAGCAAAGAGTGAAACACATCGCTTTTTAAGCAGCAGCAACAGCCTCGGTGAGCTTGGTTTCAGGAACATTCTTTGGAGGAGCAGCAGTAGCAGCCACCTCAGATTGTTACTGCTTTTAAGTGTTGAAAGACAAACAAACAGTTCAACCACCGCTGTAAAAAAGGTAAAACATGCAGCTGCTAAAATAGACACGACACAAAGCGAAACTAAGCATGCATCCAGAGAAAAATCTCGCAAAAACACATCGACCGAATCATCTACTTGGGCAGAGCCGTCCTAGGCTGAGACCGGAGGAACAGACTCAGATGCATCAAAGACAGACATCTCCAGGGAACAGGAAGGCAGCTTTTTGTGTTTCAGACCGAACAGTAAGAAAGAAAGAAAGAAAGAAAGACAACCTGTTTTTGTGTTTCAAGTTTCAATGGAGAGGGAGTTTAACATTTATTTTTAAATGTAAAACGTGGTTTAAAAGACATTAAAACCCGACTGAGATGAAACCCTAGATAGCATCCCCTTTTTAACTCAATTCTATTTTCTCCCTGTAATAAAAATAATATACATATATTGTTTCCAATACTGGTGCCTGCGTATCAGAATTCTTTTAAGGTTCACTTTGTCCTCTACCTCTCCACCCCACCCCTATGACTAGCCACGGGAGTTTCATGGCTTTGCTCAGACTTATCATCACCGTTAGTAATAGAGGCGGGTTTAAAGCCGTTTCTGAGAATGCTGCATGGGATAAAGTTGGTCAGGAGTCTGGATTAGGGCTTGGTGCGAAATTGATCTATGTCAAGTATCTTGCCGCACTTGCTCGATGGTTGAACAGTGATTCTAGCCCGGGGTTGCCTGGAACCTCGAAGGATCTGATTGCTAGGCTTAGAGACTTTGTATCTCAAGCCAAGAGCAAGTATGAGTTGAGGAAAGTAGGAGGAGAGTTCAAATGGTTGCTTGTGAAAGTTGACAAGGATCGCTCTTCGCCTGGGAAGAGGAAACGGGAATGTTCTGTAGAGACTTTGAAATGGTTAAGCGAGGCTGCTAAGGATCCATGTGACACATCTAATGCTTCTTTGCCGGATAGATCAAAGTGGGATTCTTATGGAAGTGAAGAGCCATGGAAACAGCTTCTTCTGTTTAGGGCCTCAAGAACAAACACTACTGATTCGGCTTGTGAAAAGACTTGGCAGGTGGGTGTGTATATTTATTTGAAATTCAGTATTGAATTGACTGTGAAGATGTGTTTTTTTTTTTTGCGTGTAAAATCATGAATTGCATGTGTCTTAAAGCATTTTTAGTAGTCGCTAGTAGCAGCTTAGGAAATGTTATTGCTAAGAACATTCTCTATGCTGTCCCACTACACAGAGGTTGTCCATCGTGTGTGATTGAAACAGAGTCTAATCTCCTATGGTGATTGTGACTATGTCCTCTCTGATCTAACTATTGTTGTTCCATTCCAAGTCTTGATCATTTGCTTGCGTTTGTTTCAGAAAATCCAGAAGATGCATCTATCTTTGTATCGGGATAGTGCTGGGCCTAGTTACAATCTAAGAGAGAGACTCAGTAGTCAGTTTAACGAGAGGAAAGCTGGGAAGGATGAATCATGTGGTCTACTTTGTTCAGAGTTTCAAGCTCAAGTACATGACTGGTCTCTCATCGCCTCTGAAAGCGATTCAAAGTGGTTTGACACTCTGATGCCGCCACTTAACAAAGAACAAAACAATAATAATCGTCTTACTGAAAGAGACCCTATTGGAAATGCTGACAGCAATAAAATGCTCACAATGCTCGTCTCAGCTATGGGAGAGTGTGCACTCTCGATCCTTAGAGAACCAGCAGAGCCACAGCTTTTTCTCGATGAGGATTCACTGCTTGACTTCTGCATCTCAACACTGAAGGTTAAATGCTTACCTATGGATTTTATTTAGACTCTTCTTTTTGTGAGGTCGTAGTTCTTGACAAACTAACCATATTAAGGTTTTCCATGTTTAGATCACTTCCTGCCTAGTTGAGGATGTAATTGCTAGTCCGTGGATTTCACTTCCAGAGCTCACACATCAATGTGCTTCATTTCCTGAAACTGGTGACAATATAAAGCATTCTAAAAAGGTTGCGTCCCTGAGCTCTAAATTTTCATTTTATTACAAGTTTTTTTGTACCCTAGTCTATTTTCACAATATTGATGGTTGTACTTTGCAGGTTTCCATGGCGTTCAAATTATGTATCAGAACCGTGTGGAATTGTGTTAGACTCATCTGTCTGAAATTTGTAAATGTTGAGTCTAACTCATCTGAGGATTTTGTGTCCGAAAAAGCAGTTGCTGATTTTGTGAGCGAGGCATGTCGCAAATCTGCATACTATCTGGATGTTCTCGAGCAACATGGAGAACTAGAAATTGAGGAGCTTGTTTTGTTTATTCTAGAAAATTGGTCTGAAGCTAAAAAACTCACCACAAGTTTACCAGACCTTACACCAATAATACAACAGTGGGTTAAGGTAACTTTATGCTTCTGCGTTTCCCGCTTGCTTTCTAATTCACGCTCCTAATTGCATTTATCATCAGATACAACACAAGCGTCATAAGAGTTCTGATATGGCTGACTCATGTACACTCTTTCACTCCTTGCTGTCATCTTCTCAGAAGATTTCGAAAATAGTGACTGGAAATATCTTGGAGCAGGTTGGGATCCTATCAATTCCTTAATTGATGCAATAGATTTCCAAAGCAATAAGTGACATGTTACCTTGCATTCTAGTTTACTTGTTATATATCTGTTGTTGTCATTTACAAATAACCTGAACTTATATTCTTACATCACACGTGTAGGAGATTCTTGCTTATGAGGAGTTTGTTCCTGTGTGCTCAAAATTTTGTCGCGCAAATCAGATAAAAATTGCTGACATCCTTTTAACAGATGTTTTCATCACAAAAGATCTATTATTGGAGAGAGCAAAAGTTTTAACATGGAAAGCAAGGTTGATAACAACTGCTGGAGCTGAACATTTAAAAGCACACAAAGAGTGTGTTCGTCATTTATCAGAAACAATATCTAACTTGGTAATTTATTTACTAGCTTGATGTTTAACCGCTTATCTACCGCTCAATTCTGTTGGTGAATGATTTCTTTGTGATTGACACAGGAAAGCATATTTAATGAGAGCCATGAGACTTGTTTCCAACTAATTATTATATATTTCTTAAGAGCCTTATACTTCCAAGAAACTGAACCAGAGTCCAAGGTAACATCATTGAGATGTCAATTTTGTTTATTTATTTATGTTTGGTCGCTAATGTCTATATCTGTGTGCTATTTTCTTTACTTCTTATCCTACTTTTATGTGCAGCAAATTTTCGAAGACATTAACAAATCTTTGAATCTATGGGTATGGATTCAGTCTAGTGAGACTATTCCCCTGGAAAACGTGATTCCTCTACTGTTCAATGTAATTGATTTGGTTTCAATAAAGGTAAATTTTGTAATTTTATCATATTAAAATTTATGCTTTGGATATCAATCAGTCTGATTGTTTTACAATTTTTCTAGCCTTTAATACTTCTATTTCCCTCCAATTTTAGGGTTGGATAGAGCTCCATCAACGCATATACGACTTGATGTTTAGAATCTTCAAAGGGAGAAATGTCAGATTGAAGGATGCTTTGGCAATGTTGTGGGATTGTAGACGGCTAAGTCATGCGTTATGTCCTTCTCCAATAGATGATGCTGTCATCACGGGATTATCATGCTACTTTGATGAAATATCAGAGTCAACATATTTCTGGAAAAGTTGCTTGCAGTTTTCAAAAGCAAAATCAATTGGGTTCGAGCTGAGCATACATGAATCAGACATCACAATAGATGAGATTAAACGCACAGCTTCCAAACTAGACACAACTTCCAAACCAGTCTCAAGTGTAAGAAATAGATGTGTCTATTATTTTCTTCTAAAGTATACTGTTTGGCTAAAATGTGATGATTTTGTCTCCCAGGATCCCTTTACCTGTTTCTCGTCTTTTGTTGCTGCATCTCTATATTATGATCTCTGTGAAAGAGAATTGTCATGTGGTAATTTATACGAGGTAATATAGCAACTGGTTGTAGTTTTTTCTTGATACTTTATGAAAGCTTTTTTAATATCATATTAATTATCTCCCTTTTTCTTATAGGCTCTCTCTTATGCTAAGGAAGCACACAGGATTCGAAATTTTCTTCTACAAAAATGGTTTAGATATGGAGGGGAAAGTACAAAGACAGTAGAAATAATGACTTTCGTCTTTAAGAAGTTTGAAGTTTCAAGTCTTAGAGATACCGATTCATGGCCATGTGGAACTTTTCTCTGGGATATTACCCGCTGCTACTTAAGCCCTTGGATTTTGCTCCAATGTTGTTTGGAAAGTGTTCTTCAGGTCTTATTTTTTTTAAAAAAAAACTTCCTTGGCAGGTGCTTGGACTGTCACTATTTCTGCATTGTTAATCTATTTTAAAAATGCAGCTTGGTGGTATTTATGAGCTTATGGGGGAAAGAGATAGGGCTGGAACCTTGCTATCTTGGGGAAAAACCGTTTCATCTATTCAGAGCCTACAACCTTTTGTCCTTGCATTTTCTCTTGCTTTGGGTATGAAGCTTCATTAATTTTTTTCTGCAATTTGTCTTTTTTCCTTAGGCCATGAAAGCCACTTATTTGTTTTTTCTGTCCACTAGGGAATCTCTACAATAAAATGCAGTGTTGGGATCTAGCAGAAAAGGAGCTCCAGAATGCGAAAAAGCTGCTAACAGATAGTCAAAGAGATTTTCCTTGCCGGAACTGCAAGCTGATGTTAGAGGTTACGTTGGATAAGCAATTTGGAGACTTGTCTCAAAGACAATCTGAGAGTCTGTATAGTGCAGCCTTTCAAAAAATATGCTGCCCAGCTTGGAAAGGATGCATTAATCAAACAGCCGAGGTAGAGAAACCAAGAGACTCGAAAATGAGGCGTGGAGGAGGTGCTCTAATTGTGCATGCTTGCGAGATGAAGGAGCAGCCTATTATAAGGTTGACTCGCTCAATGAGTCGATCACTTGAAGAACGACCTCAAAACTTTCCTGCTAAGAAGTGTAGATTCATTGATGAATCTGATATCTGTGATGCAAAGGGGTTGATGCGGGACACTAAAAACAGAATCTGCGTTTGCATCAATAGAATAAGCCAGCAGCACCTCTCTAACGAAGTTACAAGATCTGGATTGCCAAATGACTTTATAAGTTTGAAATGGCAATTTTACCAAAGGAGGCTTGCGTGCACGGTTCTTGTCAGCCTTGGTATGCCCTTATCCCTTATAATATTCTATTTTTATACTTTTTAAAATGCATGTCCTTAGAAATTAAAAATTTCGGCCTAAAATTACTTTCTTTTCTCGGCTATGTCTTTTTTCCAACAAAGAACGGATTACATGCACAGATGAATGTTCGACTAGAATATGGGTTGTTCTAAGAGCTAAACCGATTTTCATTTCAGGAAAATGTTTGGCTAAATCTGGAAAGGTTCATCAAGCACATGGGGCAATTTTGCATAGCATCGCTGCTTTGTATAACAGTACCGTATCCATCCTCAGCTCACCTTCTTCTCGCAGTCCATTGCTGGATTTTATTGGGAAGGAAATCAAAGGAGATGTATTTGGTCTTGATGGTGCAAGAATATTATACAACTTGTGCAAGTTGAGTCTTCAAACTTACCACTCCAGGTTCGTCATATTGGTTAATATACAAATTTAATAAAATGCCAATTTGAGAATTTCACCAGACATCACTGATCACTATCTTTTATAGGTCTGTTTTATGTGATTTATCACATATTCCATATCAGACGCTGGTTTCATTGTTAACTTTGGCATTTGTACTTAGCAGAGAGGATCCGATACTCTGTCGAAAGGTGAAGCTTTTTCTTCTTCTTATGTTTATGTTTTGATAGTGATTTAGCATATATTAAAAAGAGACTGGCTGATGTACAACAACAGATTTCAAGGTTGCTTGCTGTGTTATACTTGGTCTCTTCTATAGGGTCTGAGTTCTCACTCCCCTGTGACGGAGAGCTTTCTTTAAGTCATTGGGTTACATATTATCATCAAGCCTCTCTTGGTGCTAATATCAACTACCACTTCTTGTCAAAATTTATCAAATCAGGACGCAACTCAAATAAAGAGGTTGGTAAACAAAACTAATTTCCTACGATCTGTTTTACTGGTTATGTTTGTTGTATCTTAATATGTATATTCCTTGTTAGTTTTGCTTAATAAGTTAAGTTGCACTGACCAAAACATTCTGATCTGCAGGCTTCTGAAGAATTCGACTTTCTCAGGTCTTAAAGCTAGAAAACATGGATTAAA
>NC_027751.1:4465740-4476997 GCF_000695525.1 Brassica oleracea var. oleracea
GAGATTAGAAGAGATTGTGAACGATTAAGAGACTTGAGAGCCGATTAGTGTCTAAGAGAGAATCATTGTGACTTAAGAGATTAGAGAGACTCAGAACTGCTTGATCTTATTGCTGAGTGAGGTTACATATTTATAAGAGAGACATAAGGGTTTACAAGAGAAGAAAGGAGCACTATTGAAGCATGTGGAGTCAAGGGTCGCTTTTGAATGGACGGATGGGAAGCCTTACATGCTTTGGCTCTTTACAGCCTGTCACAGCCTGTCTTGCTCTTCCCTTATCCACTCAACGGTCTGATCCTCTCCACTAAGCCCTCAAGGTAACATCTGCTTGTTACCGTTTCACTTGGTCAAGGTTAGGTAACCTTTGGTCGAGACATTTGGTACGGACGGTACGGCCATGTACGGCCTTGTACGGACGTCCGTACCATGCTTGCCCAAAGTCCCCTCATTCTCATCCTCCTCTTCTCTTCCACTTCTTATTTCTTCATGTTCATATCTTCAACTCATCTCAACACCAAGAGACTCGAAAAGGAGGCGTGGAGGAGGTGCTATAATTGTGCATGCTTGCGAGATGAAGGAGCAGCCTATTTTAAGGTTGACTCGCTCAATGAGTCGATCACTTGAAGAACGACCTCAAAACTTTCCTGCTGAGAAGTGTAGATTCATTGATGAATCTGATATCTCTGATGCAAAGGGGTTGATGCGGGACACTAGAAACACAATCTGCGTTTGCATCAATAGAATAAGTCAGCAGCACCTCTCTAACGAAGTTACAAGATCTGGATTGCCGAATAACTTTATAAGTTTGAAATGGCAATTTTACCAAAGGAGGCTTGCGTGCACGGTTCTTGTCAGCCTTGGTATGCCCTTATCCCTTATAATATTCTATTTTTATACTTTTTAAAATGCATGTCCTTAGAAATTAAAAATTTCAGCCTAAAATTTGGTTCATACACTTCTAAAATGTATGTTTTGTTTTGCTTCTGATTACTTTCTTTTCTCGGCTATTTATTTTTTCCAACAAAGAACGGATTACATGCACAGAGTAATGTTCGAACTAGAATATGGGTTGTTCTAAGAGCTAAAGCGATTTTCATTTCAGGAAAATGTTTGGCTAAATCTGGAAAGGTTCATCAAGCACATGGGGTAATTTTGCATAGCATCGCTGCTTTATATAACAGTACCGTATCCATCCTCAGCTCACCTTCTTCTCGCAGTCCATTGCTGGATTTTATTGGGAAGGAAATCAAAGGAGATGTATTTGGTCTTGATCGTGCAAGAATATTATACAACTTGTGCAAGTTGAGTCTTCAAACTTACCACTCCAGGTTCGTCATATTGGTTAATATACAAATTTAATAAAATGCCAATTTGAGAATTTCACCAGACATCACTGATCACTATCTTTTATAGGTCTGTTTTATGTGATTTATCACATATTCCATATCAGACGCTGGTTTCATTGTTAACTTTGGCATTTGTACTTAGCAGAGAGGATCCGATACTCTGTCGAAAGGTAAAGCTTTTTTCTTCTTCTTATGTTTATGTTTTGATAGTGATTTAGCATATATTAAAAAGAGACTGGCTGATGTACAACAGATTTCAAGGTTGCTTGCTGTGTTATACTTGGTCTCTTCTATAGGGTCTGAGTTCTCATTCCCCTGTGACGGAGAGCTTTCTTTAAGTCATTGGGTTACATATTATCATCAAGCCTCTCTTGGTGCTAATATCAACTACCACTTCTTGTCAAAATTTATCAAATCAGGACGCAACTCAAATAAAGAGGTTGGTAAACAAAACTAATTTCCTACGATCTGTTTTACTGGTTATGTTTGTTGTATCTTAATATGTATATTCCTTGTTAGTTTTGCTTAATAAGTTAAGTTGCACTGACCAAAACATTCTGATCTGCAGGCTTCTCAAGAATTCGACTTTCTCAGGTCTTAAAGCTAGAAAACATGGATTAAATTAAGTTGGATTTATTTGTTTTTTTTTTCTTACTGAGTCCATTGTCTTTTACCTGACACTGCAGGCTTGCTCCCAAAAGCACCGACGGTCTTGTTAAGTTTGCAAAAAACTTTTTCAATGGTCTACCAGAAACGACAGCCATCTGCATTAGCGTGCTTGGAGGCACACTGAGTAAATTGTTGCAAGAGTTATTGAAAAGCCCCCAAGTTTGTGGGTGGCTGCTCTTGTCACGGTTGAGCTCAAAGAGTCAGCAGCCTTTAGCTGTACTTCTGCCAATTTATTCTTCACTTGGAGAAGGTAAAATTTATACTATCCATTGGTTGATCAAGGGGGATTTCCTTTCTGTCATTGTTACTTGATAGCATAAATAATTTTACCAATACCGAAGCAGGTGGGATTGAAAAGATGGATAAAAGATGGGATTCTCCATGGGGTTCCACAGTGGTGGATGTTGTCGCTCCAGCATTTCGATTAATATTGAAGGAGTACAACTTTGCTGGTTCTCAGGTTCCTATGGAAGATGAAAAATTGAGGTGGAAGGAGATAGACGAACTTGAACTTCGTCTTAATAAATTGCTAAGGTACACATTCCATGCGGAGGTGATGCATATAGTGAACACACTTATAGTTGCACAATTCGGGACTACAGCATATTTCTATTTTTAAAAGAAGCGTGTTGTATTATTGTTATTATATACAGAAACCTTGAAGACACCTGGTTGGGTCCCTGGAGGCATCTGCTTTTGGGAGAGTCTTCAAATAGTAAATCGCATGAGTCCACGCAAAAGAAGCTGGTTGAAGAGCTAAGGGCCAAATGTAATATGGAAGTAAATGAGACACTTCTAAAGGTTTTCCTTGGAAATGAAACAGCCGACGGCGGCGACGCATGGATATCTCAGCTTTGTTCAAAGAATGGTTGCTACATAGGAGGTCATCCAAGTGACCATATTGATGAAGAAAATTGGAACCAGTATATCTGATGACCTTCAAAGTAGGTACCGGCTAGCCTTACAACTGATACGGGACTCAGGGATCAAGCTAGAGGATTATAATGAGAAGAGAGAACCGATAATACTTGTGTTGGATCATGAGATTCAGGTTGGTGCATGGTAAATCTCATCTTTTTTTTTTTTGTTCACATTTTCTGGATGTGCATTGTTAGATTAATAGAGTTTTCTTCTTAAATACAACATAAGAAAGATATAATCTTGCTCATTGATTCTAAACCCTTATTAGCTTTTACGAGTATTAAAATTAAGGAGAAAATTCTAGAATATCATATGGTACTGTCTGATTGTCTTCAATGTTATTTGTGATTAATTGATGTGTAACATGTTGTATTCTCTGAAACACACTTATTCTGTATAATAAATAGATGCTTCCATGGGAGAACATTCCAACATTGAGAAGACAAGAAGTATACCGTATGCCTTCTGTGGGTAGTATATCAGCAGTGCTTAAGAAAAGCTGTTACCGAGAAGATCCTTCTCCCTTCCTTGTGATTGATCCTCGAGATTCTTGTTATCTATTAGATCCTTGTTGTCTATTAAATCCGAATAATTGCAAAACATTGCAAACCGTGCTTGAAGGATTGTCCGAGATTAAGGAAATCAAGGTAACACATATATTAAAATAAACTGATATAATGCCCTTTTTCAAAAAAAAAAATAAAAAAAATAAACTGATATAATTCGTCTGTCTTGGTTGTTACGGATCATATTTGTTTTATACAGGTAGAAGCTGGATTAGAGCCACGTGCTCCTTCTGCTCAGGAGCTAAAGGATGCGTTGGGAACTCGTGATCTTTTCCTATATCATGGGCATGGTACTGGTATGGTGGTCCTTTCCCTTACATAATACACCTATAAGAAAAAAGTTCAAATTACTGATTCGAGCCATGCAATGTTTTTGGGGGGTGGTGGTGCAGGAGAGCAATATATTCCCATGAGGGAAGTAGAGAATATGAACAAATGTTCTGCAGCTTTTCTTATGGGATGCTGCATCGGTTTGCCATATAGAGGAGGCAGATATGTACCAAAAAGTGTTGCGATATCTTTCCTGCTAGCCGGTTCCCCTGTCATTGTGGCAACCTTGTGGTTTGTAGCAGGTGATATTAGCAAGTTTGAGAAGGCAATGTTAGAAAGTTTCTGGAGAGAGAGGAGTGATGATGTTAAACCAGAGAGAATTGGGTCGCTCATGGCTGATGCACGTTATGCTTGCGCTCAGCAATTCTTGACAGGGGCTGCCGTCGTGTGTTATGGTGTCCCAACTGCTATCACAACAAAGAGAAAGAAAAAAAATACTTGAAGCCAATGTTTGAAATTTGTTTTGATATACTAGGACATTCAAAATATTGATGATTTAGAAGATTTTTCTTCCTTATTTTTGTGTTTTAACTTAATATTGAATTCAAACCACGTATTTCTCTTCATACGACTGATATCATGAAAAGAATTGTTGACGTCCATTGAAGAGAAGTGATGAATCAACGAATGTGATTTCTTCTCAAGATTCATATGTGAGAATCTTTGATGTCCACAAAAGACTGAGGAAGCCAACTACTCCCAATCAACTGTTCTTTAACGTCCACAAAAAAATCCTTCACGCGACGTGTATGACTAAAAATAACAAGAGACACGGTTTGGTCTGGTTACTACTGTGACTTTCATAATCATATACCATGTGTATGTCTGAATCATTGGTGTTGAGGCAGAGCCGGACCTGAGCCCTATCCCAAACAAAAAAAATTATTTAATTTTTATTTTTTTAAAGATATGTTTTTGAAAAAAAATTAATTTAAAATTATTTTTTAAGATAAAGTATTTTTTGTTTACTGAAAATTTTAAAAGAACATTTTAGTCTATTATAATTTTTTTTATATAATTATAATTTTTAAAATCTGTTTTTTTAATCATTTTTTTATTTTACATTAAACATTTATATATTTAGTATATACAAAAAAATATTTTTTAAAAAAATGGGGTCCCATTCAAAATGTTTCACAAGCATGGGGTCAAGCCAGACTTTGTGTCGAGGAACCGAGATACAAATGGTTTGATGCCAAACCTTAAAAGTGAGTTTGACTCTTCTCTCTAATATGTCAGTCGGTACACTTACATCTTGCCCTTAAGTTAACTCGACACATGTTATATTTGTTCTAGCAAGGTAGAGTGACCAAGGATGTCATGAAAGCAGCGAAGACTCAAAAGCAGGACATACCAAATTCAGAATGGATAAAACCTCTATTCTCCATGTTCTACTTGGAAATGTCACATCCCTTCCAAAAAGACGTATTGTTAATCTGAATTTTCATTAGCTTTGTTCTTAACAAGATCATTTTCATGAAACAAACTCCACTAACACTACACAAAAATTTGGTGGCAAATCCGTAACTTGTCTTTACTGCAAGAAAATATAATTTTTTTTGTTTTTTTCTTAAAGTTTGTGGGTAATGAATGAATTATGATTCATTGTCCACGTTTCGTTGTCCACGGTTAGCTGTTCACGATTAAGTTCATTGCCCACGATTCACTGCCCACGATTCACTGCCCGTAGCTTAACTGTCCACTATTCACAGTCCCTGATTAATATATCTGTCCATGATTAATTTTACTCTCTATGCTTCACGATTTACTGTCCAATTCATTCCCCTGTCAATGATTCACTGTGCACGATTCATTCCACTGTCTATGAATCCACAGTTCATTTCACTGTCTATGGGCGAACTCAGTTTGAGGTAACTTGGAGTCCCACGATCTGATTGAGTCTCCAACAAGGCAACAAAGCAAATTTCCCAAAGAACGATTAGTAACTTCTGTTTGTCCGTCCGTTTGAGGATGATAGGCGGAGCTCATGTAAAGAGTAGTACCCAACATCTTCCAAAGAGAACGCCAAAAATGTCTTAAGAAACGGAATCACGATCAGAAACAATTGATGTAGGTAAGCCATGGAGACGATAAACCTCCCTAAAGAACATGGACGCTACTTGAATGGCATCGGTTGTTTTTTTTACAGGATAAAGTGAACCATTTTGGAGAATTGATCCACAACCACAAATATGGAGTCGAATCCCTTCTGTGCACGAGGAAGTCTCATCACAAAGTCCATACTGATGTTCGTCGATGGTTGAGTAGGCACCGGCAGTGGGAGATACAAACTTGCATTCGTTGCATGTCCCTTAGAACGTTGACACACTACACATCTCTCAACGAAGCGTTCAACATCCCGACGCAGAGTAGGCCAGAAGTACGAACAAGAGAGGAGGTGGAGTGTGCGGTCGGGATGTTGAACGCTTCGTTGAGAGAGGAGGCCAAAATAACAAAAGTGATTTTCAAATCTTTGTCAGCAATAAGACTGGTTTAGTCTACATGTACTTGATTTCGAAGTTTGTTTTTCTCTTCGATCTGGGAACATAGTTGCAGATAGAACGATAGGAATCTTGCTATCGGCTGCGTTTAAAATCAGATACAAGGAGAGGCTGACAAAAGTATACACTGCAGCTCATATAACAGCTTCCAGGTTCTTGCCACTCTTAACCAAAGAAGAAACAAATTGTACTTGAACCCGTTTAAACTCTTTGTATTTTATATACTTAAGTTACCATTTTTTCACGTGAAACCTCCATTGTTTGTGTTATTTTGCAGTGTACGAAGCAGCTCACTTGTCTATGACAGCCTTCACGAAATGGAGAACTGGAGGTCCTCGTTTCCAGAGAGCTTCAATACTGGGTAGAAAACGCAAGGAATCTTATTAACATTGAGGTCCCAAAAAAACTCCTCTATATTGCTTTATGCCCTTTGATGATTCGAGCAGTTTGTGTGTTGTTCCCGTTGTCTTACTCCCTCCATTTCAATATAGATTATGTTTCAGGTGATTGTTTTTATTTCACAATAGATGATGTTTTCACATATCTAGCTAACTTTAACTTTATCAAAAATTGTGTAGCCAATTATAGTTTTATTATTTTTGTTTAGAATTAAATAAATTAGTTATAAATTATAATATTTTAATGATTTTTTGTTTAGAAAAAAAAAAAATTTCTTAATATGTGTGCAAAGAACCAAAACTTTATCTATTATGAAACGGAAGAAATATTATTTAGAATCATTTCATCAACTTCATCATACAATAGTGTGTTTAGTTATAAAATATCTCAAAACATGATGTGACAACAAAGAAAATTAGCTTCTCTTTTGCTTATTGCGTTACAGAACAAATTACATTTTGGTGGAACTGATGAATCAAATTGCAATTTATCGGATAATCATTAAACTCAGAGACCAAAAAGTGTATATATTTTGTTGCTTCAATCCCAAGTTTACGAAGAGTATACATCTTGACTAGCACCATCACCGGCGTCCATTTTCAGCAGCCTCCGTTATAGTGTTTGCCTTGGTTAATTGTAGCAATGAATAGACAAACATGGCCTGAAACTGAAAGCTAATCATGTGGCCATTCGTGTTATTGAATGGCTCTCAAATGAAATTCATATTTTAGTAATCCTTTTCACGATAAGAGAATCTCGATTCTCTCCTCCCAATGTTGGTCTTCCATTACAAAAAGAACACGAACTTTATTGCACTTTTTGGAAATTCCGACAGCATATACTAACTACTAAGTAGTGCTTTTGAAATTTGATTTACAGTGCGCAGGACCAATGTTCTATTATACTGTACACAGGTTCCATGAGTATTATACTAGCTTTTATCATAATAAACTATATAGTGATTGATTCAACGTATAGTTTTACTAATGGTTGAAGCGTGCGGTCATTGACCAATGGCAAAAGAAAGATATAACTTGATGATTATAACTTATTGAGTTCTTATTGACACTTTCAAAACGATATTGTAGTCTTTTATTGCATTGTGTTTTTTACAAAACGCTCTGACCAGCTCGAAGGCAATTTTGTAATGAGATGATGCGTATGCGAATTTGGTTCTTTGACCGTGGCAATCATACACCACATACCTTTTCCATTATTCTATTCATATAAAACTATGCACTTTTCAATAAATATCTTGAGATTTTACCAAAAAAAATATATATATATATATCTTGAGATATTTCGAGAATCATAGATCCTTATCTCTCTCTCTCCCAATTTTATTTGTAAAATATTCAGAAAAGTGCAGAAAAAGCTCTGTTCTTTATTCCTCCTAACCAATCACTGCACACCTTCAACTTACATTTTTCCAGATTCCCCACGCGCCTGTTCTTCAGTAGTAATATACGTCATTTGAGAGACACGCTCTGGTTATTCGCCTGGTTACGGGACAGAAGTACTGCCTCCGTGTCCATTTATCATCTTGTCCGGAAGATATTTAGTTACTATAAATATCTAATTTCTCTCGAGTACGAAAATACAACCAATCATACAAAAACACACACAACAGATAAAAAGAAGAAAATCTTCGGTTGATAAAAACTATTTAAATGAAGAGGAACGGTGAAACTAAGCGGCGGAGGAACGTGGCGGAAGAGGCGGAGCAGGGAGGAGGAGATCCGGCGATGTGGGAGGATCTTGATCGGAATTTCAGACAAGTGCAATCTGTTTTGGACAGAAACAGATCACTTATCCAGCAAGTCAACGACAATCACCAGTCAAGAATGGCAGATAACATGTCCAAGAACGTTGCTTTGATCCAAGAACTCAATGGAAACATCTCTAAGGTTGCTTCGATGTATTCTGACCTCAACACCAATTTCTCCTCGGCGTTTCACGGTGGAAAGAACGGACGCGACGGTGGTGGAACTACCGGAACCAGAGCTAATTAACCAACCCTGATCAAATTGATCTTTCTTAGTTGGACCGGCCGGTTTGAAAATTTCGAATCAGTCGGTTTAACATATAATTTTTTTTTGTTGTCACGGAACATATGATCTAAACCTGTTATATAAGTTATGTTATTGCAATGATTGTCGTTAGAATAATCCGTGGGAGAAAACCCATTGTTTGGGTTATTTTAATTATGGTTTTGAGTCTTTTTCAACGTGTCTCTACTCTACTGCAATTTCTCTGATAATAACAATAAATATTTAGACTAAAACGTTTTCCTTTGTTTATTTGTTATATTTTGAGCCTCTTCTTATGATCTTTGACATTAATGAAGGTTGTTGTTAGATAGTTGCAACTTGAAATAAGTTCGTAACCTATTGGTGATGCAATTTTGATATGACATGTAAAGTGTTCATTTAAAACAATTTGTTTACAACTGACTTTTCAAAGTGGTGTGTGTCGTAGAAGTATCCACGTTGTGATGATATTCAGATGACAATAATGAGCAAACATATACTGCATGAAACAAATAGACCATTCAGTCTCATTTCAGATACACTAGCGATGCAGTGATTCGAAGACTATAAGAGCAACTCCATCCATTATAACCCCTAATGGACTCTAATGATTAAATTAGTAGGTTTAAAGGTGATATGAGAAATTAAGAATTTTGATTAGTGGAAATAATTTTTTTTTCCTCCAATGGGAGAACCCCATAAGAGTTCTTAAATATTTTTTTTTTAAAGTTGAATGATATGGATTTGATAACATAAAAATTTAAATAAAAAAGACATAAAGCTACAAATCAAAAGATACAACTACAAATCATAAAGCTATTCAACTCAACATCTGTTTAGTGATTAGGTTGTTTTGTATATAATCATTTACCTCCAATTCTGAAGCTTTCTCATCAAGTATACTCATTGCTTCATCAGGTTGAGGCACTGTAAAAGCAGGACCTCCACTCTGCAACACAGACAAATCAATAAGAATGAAATTCAAACCGAAGCAACGCAGAAGTTTCTTGTTGTTACCTTGAAGATACCAGCTTTCTCTGCAGAAATTTCAGCAAGCGTGTGTCCTAAATAAAACCAACTGATTAGAAAAAAAAACATTTGGATTCATTTTTTTTTTCCTGACAAAAGAGACTAACCAGCTTTCGAACTAACCCAATCGCATCAAGAGCATCCCTTCATATTCCAAAAAACATAAACCAATTCGCAAGTCATCATAATGTTAATTTGAGAATGAGAACGTAAAACAGCTTAACGCATAGGGGGATAAAGATTAAACTAGAGATGCAAACAACAGAATCGAAACACCAGTAACCTGCTTTAAGTTACAGAGCTAACATATATGATAATTGCAAAAGAGAAGTTGAGAAACATATTAATCATGTACTTACTACAAAAACCATCATACAAAGACTCTCATTAGAGTTTTTTTCACACAAAGTATAATGGGGGAATCAAAAAGGGTTACCCTTCGGTGTAATCAGCCTGGAGAAGATCCACATATGTGTCCCATTTGTTCCCAATCACCTACGATTCATAAAGCTCGAAACTTTATCGTAATAGAGAAAAATTGTAATCCTAGAGACTATCAAAATTTCCTCAAATAAACGAAATTAAAGGAGAAACAAACCTTTCCACAAGTAAAGCAACGAACTGGGATGATCATCGTTGAGGAACGATGTGATAAGCTATGGAGAGACGACGACTGTTGGTGGAGGATGAGGAGAGGTCGGCGGTGTCGAAGTCAGTGGGGATGAAAATGGTAGCAGAGAGAGGGATGCCGACTTGGTCTTCGACGGCGAAGAGGAAATCGGAGCGCAATCGCTGAAGTCGCCAAAAGGAGAGAGAGACATTAATGGGGTCCAATACCAAACAGACACGTAAGGGTTTCTTACCAATTCTAAAGATGCCATTTTAAACACCGGTTCTCTATTTTTTCTGCTTTTTTATTTTTATTTTTATTTTTGCTTAAAACTTGTGATAAGAAACACTGATGGAGGTGGTCTAAGAGCATGGTTTTGGGAAACTGAACCCAATATTAATGAACAACTAGATCTCGATCCGCACAATCGCGCGGATTTTTGTTTTCATTTATTTTTATATAAATATTTTGTTTTCAATTCTAAATTAGTATATATTATAATATATATGTGTCTATCAATTTTTAAAACATAATAAGTTTACTATATATTTTTTTCATTGAATAGATTCTTTCAAACTTTCACATGTATTTGTATCTTCTTCTATATATATTTTTTCGGATTATTATTTCATTATTAAAATCATAACTATATATATAAAAATTAGTAAAATATTTTTTTATTGTCATATTCAAAGATATTGTAACATTTTACAAATTTATAAAGTTTTTAAAAAATTAAAATTTTCGCTTCATAGATTTATATTATCGAGTAAATAATTAAACATTTAGTTTTTGTTTAATTTTTAAAATAAACTATATAGTTTAAAATTTGTTTTCATTGGTTTAAGGTAGTAAA
>NC_027751.1:4477146-4487073 GCF_000695525.1 Brassica oleracea var. oleracea
TTTTTTATTTTATTTAAGTATTTAGTTCAAATCTTGAGTTTTTTTGAAGTAATTAGCTCAAATTCTATGATAATGCTCCATCAAATTTAAAAGTTTGTATTTGTGCTCCCAATTAAAAAATTTCCAAGATCTGTCACTGTATAGCAATATTTCATAACAACCATAATGTTTGAGGTGTTAAAATATTTTAGAAAAGAAGTGTATCACATGAACTAAAGAGTAACAATAGGAGCCATTTGAAATATTTCAAATTTTTTGTATGGTTAGAATAATTAGTGGTAGGATAAAAAATAATAAAATAGTTATACATTGGTTCAACAATCTTTTTATAGTAGATTTTAAGAATGATTCCTTTTTATTAGTATAGATATATGTACATAAAATTTTATATGATTATGTCTCGATATAATTTTGGTTTTGATGATGTATTAGCTGTCGATTAAAATTAGAATGAAGACACTATAATTCTCATGAAATACTAATGTATTATATATGGTAACATCTTTTTGTTGACATATGGCTACTATTACGTAAAAAAATAAAAGTAATAATACTATCAATGAATACTTATGTAGTTGTCGTAGATGTATATTATGATATTCTAAGGATGTAAATGATGGTTGCACAAAAAAGGATATTAATGATATTCGAATTCAGAATCGTACATATGATAATTATTAGGAGATATATAGGGAGATTATTTAGTTGGTCTACAAAATACTAATGAAAGGGTCAATAACCTTTTATAGGTAGATTTTTTAAAAATCTTTCCATTTTAATAGTATAGATTCGAATTCAGAATCGTACATATGATAATTATTAGGAGATATATAGGGAGATTATTTAGTTGGTCTACAAAATACTAATGAAAGGGTCAATAACCTTTTATAGGTAGATTTTTTAAAAATCTTTCCATTTTAATAGTATAGATTCGAATTCAGAATCGTACATATGATAATTATTAGGAGATATATAGGGAGATTATTTAGTTGGTCTACAAAATACTAATGAAAGGGTCAATAACCTTTTATAGGTAGATTTTTTAAAAATCTTTCCATTTTAATAGTATAGATTCGAATTCAGAATCGTACATATGATAATTATTAGGAGATATATAGGGAGATTATTTAGTTGGTCTACAAAATACTAATGAAAGGGTCAATAACCTTTTATAGGTAGATTTTTTAAAAATCTTTCCATTTTAATAGTATAGATTCGAATTCAGAATCGTACATATGATAATTATTAGGAGATATATAGGGAGATTATTTAGTTGGTCTACAAAATACTAATGAAAGGGTCAATAACCTTTTATAGGTTGATTTTTTAAAAATCCTTCCATTTTAATAGTATAGATGATGTATTACAATCTTACTTATTAATATGATTAAAAGATAACAAAAGTTTGATGTTCCAAAAAGATAAACTATATACAAACTAAACTTTAATAGAGAAAAAGTATGTGGATCTGATGGGCTTTAGATAGAGTGGACTTTTTCTTTGAACAAAGAGTGGACTTGCTTTACATATCTTGGACTGAGACACTCACCGGACCAACCATTGAATTTTGTTTCTTTCATCAGAGATTAAGAAACTCGTATGAACCTTGTAATCTTTTTTTTTGTAAACCGACCTTTGATTCTTAAGTTAGGTTTGTGGTCTAATAGTCTCGAGATACTCCACTAATAATGTATCTAAACCCAATCCAAACCCATACCCAATAGTTTTATGTCAATGAACGTTAGTTTTTAGTCTACTAATCAAACTCCTATAGGCGTTCTTTGGTTTATCTTGTTAATCAAATTTTTTGTATCTCCATTATCAGTTTCAGCCTTTTAGGTAGTTCAAATATTGTTTTCTAAACAACAAGATAACTCAAAGTATGTACACGAGTTGGTTGAGAACCAATTAAACATTAACCCATTCAAAAGATTTTAGAAGTATACGTTTGGAGTGTTTTGTTTTCAGTTTATCACTAACCAACTAATAAATGACTATTAAAAATTTAGTATGTAGTACCTAATTAGTGATAGATTAAGGACCTAATCATAATGATATGTGGAGTCAACTATTCCAAAAACACTATTTCTATATGTGGTTCAACGAAACTGACTATAGTACAATAATACCAAAGAGATCCATCAGTACAACAATAGTCACAAAGAGATTTGATAGAACGATGTCCACTAGTTGTACAATCATAAGGTGATTATTCCACATAGAAAACATGTTTCAGAGACTGAATAATAACATTCCTTTCGGATAATCTTAGTGTTAGTTAGGATATGATAATATCCGACTGTTAGAGAATAAGTATATTCCTCTATAGATAAGTATATACGGTTACGGATACGTTGTATATAATCTCACCTATGTGATCAATGTAATCCATCAAGTATTATACACTTTCATGGTATCAAGAGCTTACACGATCCTAGCTTTCTAAATACTCGCTTCTCGAATTCTTTCTCCCTCTTTCCTCTCCCACCTCTCTCCTCTTCATTCTCCTCTGATTCTTTTCTCTGTCTCATTACCATGGCTGCCACACCGTTTTTGAATTCCTCCGAGAAACCTTTCGGTATCAGTCAGATCAGAGCTTACATTCCCATTGTGCTCAATCTTGATAAAATGAATTACGATGTGTGGAGAGAGATCTTTGAAACCCATTGCCTTTCTTTTGGTGTTCTAGATCACCTTGATGGCTCCTCTGTCTCTACGCCTGAAACAGAGAAAACTTGGAAAGAGCGGGATGGTCTCGTTAAGATGTGGATCTACGGGACAATCACCGACTCTCTCGTTGAAACCATTCTCACTCCAAAAAGCACGGCACGCGATCTTTGGTGTGCTCTGGAAAACCTGTTCCGTGACAACAAAGAAAACCGCGCCCTGCAACTAGAGAACGAGCTCAGAACTATCACCATTGGAGATCTATCAGTGCAAGAATACTGTCGCAAATTGAAATCTCTATCCGATCTTCTAGCTAACGTCGACTCACCAGTCACTGACCGTCAACTGGTTATGCATTGCTTGAATGGACTAAATGACAAGTTCGATGGGATCCATAATGTTATCCGTCATCGTAGTCCCTTCCCAAGCTTTCATACTGCACGTTCGATGCTCCTTGCTGAAGAAGAGAGACTCACCAAACAACCCAAGCCGGCTGTGTCTCACACCGAGACAACCTCATCTCCAAACGCCCTATTTGCTGACAGCAACACCGCCGACTCCCAGTCACGCAACTACACCAGCAACAACAACAACAACAAGGGAAACAACAATCGCAACAATCGAAACAACAACCGTGGTGGAGGACGAGGCAATCGTGGTCGTGGACGGAATAATAATTCTGGCTTCCAGAACTATGGGTACCCACCGTGGTCCTTTGGTCAACCACAGTGGCCGTATTCCTACTTCCCAGGCGCGCCACAGATGATGCAGTTTCCAGCACCAGTCGCTCCTTTCACACCTCCTCAATCAACACAACGACAGAACAGCATCCTCGGGCCGTACTCACCACATCCAACACCTGAAGCCCATGCTGCTCAAACTGTTGCGACCCCTACCTATACGAAGATTTTTTGGGTTATCCGTTCGGGTTCGGTTAATAAAACTTCGGGTTCGGATATTTTTTGTACCACTTTACAAGACTCGTTCGGGTATTTTTACGTTTCGGATCGGATAACAGGTCGGGTTTTTTGGTTCGGGTTCGATTTGGATTTCGGGTTCCGGATTTTATGTGGAGGCCTAGTTAATCTTATAAAATCATTTGAGTAATACAAAAGAGAAGATGATGCAGAGATGAGAAGAATCCTTAGGCTTGAAGCGATAGATACAATTGAGAGAGATGTCACGTCCCCTCAAAAACACAAATAATAAAACAAAATAAAAAAATCACAAACCCCAAAGAAAAACATTTTTAAAAAACTTCTGTAATTTTACCATTTAACCCATTTTCCAGATCGATATTTACACTTCATGCCACTCTCTTCTCTCTCCCAATTCACAATCTCTCTTTCTCTATCGATCTCCCATAAAGCTTCCATTTTTATTACTCTCTCTCTCTTGCTAAGGCTGTTTCCGCTTCTGGGTTTTGTTTCTCTCCACTAGGGTCTCTCGAGCTTTCGTTCCTCTACAATGGCGGTCGTGTCTTCTTTCTAAAAAAGTTCGCTTTTTGCCCTACCTTTCTTCTGTTTTACTTTCAAGCGGGAACAATTAGTGAAAATGTGCTGCAAATTAGCGTCTCAAAGCTCGTGAAAAGTTTCGATTTTTCCTAATTTTATTACTAATTTAAAGTTCGTAGCTTTACAATAGTTTTAACTTAAGGTTAGGACATTGTTTGTCTGTCCTGTTGTGGAGGGAGTAGATTGGAAGTTAAGTTAGGTTTTTTTAGTCATCTCTTGATTTGTAAGTTTGGTTCATTAGAGAGAGAGATGAATCGAAGTTTTAGGGCACAAGAGTCGTCACGGTTGCTGGATTCAGCAGCGAGGCAGAGGCAACAGCTTAGGGCTTCTATGATGGCTGAGAAAGACGAAGAGCTCTCTTTGTTTCTTGAGATGAGACGGCGTGAGAAGGAGCAGGATAGTCTCCTTCTCAACAACAACCCTGATGAGTTTGAGTCTCCATTAGGTAAATATTATAACGCTTTCTAATTTGTGGCGACAAGACAAGACAACCCTGATTGATGATGTCTTCTGGTTTAGGTTGATTTAGTTATTGATGGTTTTGGTGTTGTGTGTAGGTTCAAAGCCTGGGACTTCACCGGTGTTTAACATCTCAAGCGGTGCTGCTCCAGCACGGAAGACAGGTCCTCCTGATGATTTTCTCAACTCTGAAGGCGACAAAAATGACTATGAATGGTAACACTCTTTAAATCTGTGACGTTTTGGTTCTTTATTTGAGTCTGCTAACACATTCACATGTGGTTATTTGAATGTCTTTAAGCCATCTTAAAATGCAAGCGGGTTTAAGTAATCTTTGTGATTGGTATGATAAGTATTTTAAATGTGAGGTTTGTAAGTGATATAGCAGCAATGGTATTGTTATTAGTTGCTGTATGCATTGTAACCTCAAGTTTTTTTCTATACAAGGCATATGTTGAATCCAGTGGACTTAGTTTTGGCGTTGAGTATGAAACTGTTTGTCTGTGAGGTGTGTCTGTCTTGGTAACTAAATGCTTACCAATCTGAAAACTTTGCTCTATTCATGTTTTATTTTTTTGTTAGTGACATTGAGAAAAGATGTGGAAGTGTTAGTGTAGCGTCTCTTTTATCTCTTCTAAACATTTATCCCTAACTTCTCTCTTTGTCTTTCATAGGCTTCTGACACCTCCAGGTACTCCTCTATTTCCCTCGCTGGAGATGGAATCACATAGGACTATGATGAATCAGAATGGTGATTCAAAGGGTCGCCCTGCTGCATTGACTTCTAGGGTAAAAGTGTTATTGCTTACTGTGTTAGTGTTATATGTTTTGGAAACATTACTTCATGATGGTAATCTGTGATTTGTAATTTGTCAATAGCTGGCGAATTCATCATCAGAGCCTGCTGCAAGGAACCATCTAACATCTAGACAACCACCAACTTCCTCTTCTAATGGAACAACTCGGAGACCTTCATCATCTGGAGGACCTGGTTCAAGACCCGCATCAGCTGGAGGACCTGGATCAAGACCCGCCACACCCACTGGAAGATCATCAACACTTACAACAACTAACTCAAAATCCTCCTCAAGGCCTTCCACACCAACCTCACGAACCACCACCGTCTCCTCAACTACTCGACCTTCTCTGACTAACTCCAGATCCACTAAGCCTACGCCTCCTATGAGTAGGTCAACAAGTTCATCTAGGCTCACACCTAGTGCATCTAAACCAACTACTAGGCCTGCTGGTTCAACAACTAGATCCACCACTAGCACCGCCACCACAAGATCTGCAGGTCCTTCAAGATCCACCACACCTCTCTCAAGATCCACCGCTAGATCTTCAACACCAACTTCTTCAAGACCCACACTCCCTCCTCCTAAAACCATATCAAGATCATCCACACCAACTCGCCGTCCTCCGAGTGCTGCAACCACTACTACATCAAAGCCATCTCAAATCAAACCTTCTTCTCCAGCTGCAAAGCCAACACCATCTAAAACCACTCCCGCTGCTGCATCACGTGCTCCTTCTCCCACAGTGAGGTCAAGGCCATGGAAGCCATCAGACATGCCTGGCTTCTCACTAGAGACTCCTCCGAATCTAAGAACAACATTACCGGAAAGGCCACTCTCGGCGACAAGAGGCAGGCCAGGAGCTCCAAGCCCTCGCTCTAATTCAGTTGAGCCAGCGGGAGGAGGAAGAGCGAGGAGGCAGTCATGTTCACCGTCAAGAGGAAGAGCGCCGATGCACGCTAGCGGCAGCTCGGTTCCTGCGGTTAACCGTGGATATTCAAAAGCTAATGATAATGTTAGTCCTGTGCTGATGGGAGCAAAGATGGTGGAGAGAGTCATAAACATGCGGAAGCTGGCTCCTCCTAGATCAGATGAAAAGGGCTCTCCTCATGGTAACTTGTCTGCAAAGTCCTCGTCGCCGGATAGTGCTGGATTTGGAAGAACACTCTCCAAGAAGTCTCTTGACATGGCCATAAGACACATGGTGCGTCATCTCATCATCTCTTTCTCTCTCTCTCCCAGGATAGTACTAATAAGACATTTGATGAATCAACAGGATATACGGAGGACCATACCAGGGAATCTGAGACCTTTAATGACAAACATTCCAGCATCATCAATGTACAGTGTGAGATCTGGACATACTCGTGGCAGACCGATGAATGTTTCAGACTCTCCACTAGCGACAAGCAGCAACGCAAGCTCAGAGATCAGTGTCTACAACAACAATGGCGTTTGCTTAGAAGCAGCTAGCGAGAAGGAAGATGACGCTGGTAGCGAGAGAGGTTGCAGGTCTCCTCCTGCTAGCTTACAAGGGAGATAGATGAAAGAAATGAAGAAATTTGTTAAACCGTTGACATTTGAGATCCTCTTTGTCTTTATTATTATTATTATTGTGAGTTGTCTTTCACACGATATGTGATGTAGCGTCAGTACTTTCTAACCTGAAGTCGCCTCTATGGTATTGTTATCTGAGATAATTTAACCACTTTTTAATGATTTCTGATTTGAGTTCAAACATGAATGTAATCAAGTATCATCCAACATAACATAACTATGTTAATAATAACACACAAGTGCACTTACAATATCTCTCAGCTGTATATAACACACAATAAATGAAAGAGGGTTTTATCAAGCAGCAGCAACAGGCTCGGTGGGCTTGGTTTCAGGAACATTCTTTGGAGGAGCAGCAGCCTCTGATGAAGGTTGAGGAGCGAGTTTCAGGTGAGTAGGCGGGTTCTGTTTGAGCTTCAGTAATATCTGTCTCATTCTCGAGAGATCCGTTGGCTTGCCAGGCTTAGGACCTTGAATCACAGAGATTGTAGGCTTCTTGGGATCGTCCTCTTTCTTCTTCCCTCTTCTTTTCTCTATAGTTGGAACCTCTTTAGGAACTAGCTCCGCTATTGCCTTCCAGTAGTTCTTGCTGGCTTCCGCGTACAACTTCTCTTGGGTCTCCACATACAGCTTAAGTGTTCAAAAGAGATTATATAATGTGAGCAATAGGCTTTTGAGTTAGTCTCTAACGGTTGCCTAATAATATATTTTTTAGAGACAATTCTAGCAAAACCACATGATAACAGCACAGGTTGAGAAACATATGATCAAACTACTCTTCTTAAGTGGGTAAAGAAGACACCTTTTCTTTCTCCCTGTTGGCTGCTTTGTTGTTTTCACAAGCTAACTCCCTCTTCTTACGGAACTCCTCTTTGAACTGGTTAGCTTCCTCAATTATTTGGTTCCGCAACTCCTTTTCTCTCTTCTCCTTCTCCTCAAGTTGAATTGCATTCTGTCTACACATAACAATAGCCAATAGCAAGATACATCACTCACCACACAACACATAGAGATTAGATCTATACATATGATCACAAGCAACCAAAAGATATAAACTTTGAGGAGAACAACGAGCAGATCTAACCTTCTCCATTCTCTGAGGGCAGCTCCCTCATCAGACTCCATCTCCGAAGGCGGTTGCAAGATGGGACCGTCGTGACCACCGCTGGATCCGAAGACGCCGTCTCCGTTGCCGTAGTCAGAAGACGGCGCCGCGAAAACGTCATCGGTGGAGTCATCTACGTGGACGGAGCCGTCGTAGGCTGAGACTGGAGCAGACTCAGATGCATCATCTCCGAGTATAACGAACGAATCATCAAAGACAGACATCTCCAAGAACAGGAAAACAACTTTTGTGTTTCAGACCAAACAGTAAGAATTAAGAAAGACGAATCTGTGTCTTTTATGTAAAATCTTCTTAATGGGCTTTGCCACATCATTAATTCGTTATTGGGCCAGGGAGTGAGTGTTCCGGGTTTAGGATTGGATTGGTTTGGTTTAATATGGTTTTGAAGTCAAATAATCTAATCAGAGAAGGTGAATGCATTTATTTAATAAATAGTTTGTTTGTCAAGGCATCACTACACTCCAAAATTAAACCAGTCTCTGAAACCTAAACCTCGTTTTCAGACAAGATCTGCAACTAGAGAAGTGCAATTTAGACATTGTCTTGCAGTTCATATCAGTTTTTAATGAAAAATAACCGACATGGATAATGTTTTAAGTCTGAGAGTCTTTGTACCTTTCCTACCAATAGATTAAGCCTAAGCCTAAGGCTGTGTCTCGGTGTCTTCACCTCCGTCACCAATAGGTTGAGCCTGTGTCTCAGAATCTCCACCTCCATTACCAACAACTTGTGTCTCAGAGTCTTCACCTCCATTACTAACCGGCTCTTTTTCACCAGTGGAGGAGTTTCCAGGTGGTTTGTTGTTGTCTTGCTGTTCCTGACTCTGTTTGCATTATCCCTCTTCTTGTAGTACTTGGCGATGAACTCTTCAGCTAGGTTGGGGTATTTCTCCACCAGATAGTTGTTGATGCACTTCCTGTATGAAAGGTCTTGTTTGACCCCATCAGTGGACACAACGAAGAAGCACCTTGAACGTTGTGTGCTTATCAACCTACATACATTGTTCCACCAAGAGTTTTTTTCTTTCACATCAGACCTAAGTAAGCTTTTACAAGAGACGCTCAACTAGTAAAAGAAGAATGCTATATACCGTGATGAAATCAAGACCGGAACCAAGCTTGGACTCTTTCTCTGGATGGAAGTTAAAAATCTGCTCCAGGACATATGTCTTGTCATCATCCGAGATTGGTTCTCCATCAGTGTACCTTCATAAAAAGAACACACTTACAAAGATGAAGCTTAACACATATATGGAATATTTAACTGCATAGATTGAGCTTAGATAAGAAAGGCGTACCCGGAGTGATGCATTATATTCCTGAGTCTCCTCATGACTGGCTCAACATCTGAGAGAAGCTCTTGTTCCTCAGAGGTGAACATGTCCACGCGATGTCCTGTAATGCGAGCAAAATTATTCTCGGATCCAGGGGTCCTAGGAGGACGGTTCCTCTTCCCGTCTGCACCACCACCACCACCATTGGACCAGCCTCCCTGTGAGCTGCTAGCAGATGGATACTTCTTGGTTGGAATTCCCCAATGGCCTGAGTACCCCAAGAAGCTGGATCTGATTCAGTTTTTGAGTTCCCTTTGTCCCTAGTAACCCAAGTAGAAGCACCTGCTTCAGTTTCAGTATTTTGTTTGGCTATTGAGCCCCAAGCAACAGGATCTGACTCAGTTTCCAAGCTCTTTTTGTTTCGAGAACCCCAAACACCAGCGCGTGGTTCAGTTTCCAAGCTCTTTTTGCCCCATGCAGCACTACATGGTTCAGTTTCTAAGCTCCTTTCCCCCCCCCCCCCCCCCCCCACCA
>NC_027751.1:4487528-4491263 GCF_000695525.1 Brassica oleracea var. oleracea
CCCCCCCCCCCCCAAGAACCCAATGCAACAAGAGCTGTTTCTTCTTTGTTCATTTCGTCCTTGGAACCCCAAGCAGCAGCGTCAGCTCCAGGGTTCTTCTTGGCATTAGAGCCCCAAGCAGCAGCAGCAGCATCTGATTCAGCTTTCTAGTTCTTGTTGGCATTAGAGCCAGGTTTAAGGACTGTGTGCCCCTTCGAGCCATCCCTCAGAGAATACGTTGTAGAGCCTTGGCTGTAGCTTAAACACATCTTGTTGTCCACTAACTCCTGTAGGTAAGCAACGTTGTGGACATTCACCCTCTCCTCAAATGTGAATCCTTGCATAGCCCCTTACAGTTTAATAAGTAAAGGCTACTCTCTCAAGCTATACTTAATTTCACCCATTTCAAAAGGGAGTGTGGTTTTGCATATAAAGCAACGAGATTAAGATTTTCATTTTAACCTATAAGAGTACTAGTTGAAAAGAAATAAATATCATAGAGGTAGAAGAACAAAGCATTCACCATAATAATAAATACAAGTATTATTTAGTAAACTCTTTAACACAAAGACCGATGCACACGCACTCTTAGGCAACTAAGTCTTATTCCTTAGGCTCGTTAAAGAGATTGCTTCTTGCTTATCTCGTTAAAGAGATCCACTTGTGGATTTCTCTTCCTGCTCTCGCAATCCTGCTCTTTATCAGCCAGCTTGAAAACAAACCAAATGGGATCAAAAAAATTTTTAAGTGGGACAGAGTTGTTAGAATGTATGAGCTAAGAGAGGCAATGCTGCTTACCTTGTGATTATGATCTTTGCTTTCGTTATGGAGGGACATGTTGAATTCGTCGTAGGCGGGGTAATTGCAAACTGGGCAAAAATATCTAGGCTTACCGTAGTCCAAGGGCACAATTCCAAACAACTGCATACACACACACACACACACAGGTACATGAAAATTTTACAAAAATGTAATAATGATACCTAAAATCTGGGGAGGATGCTAACTAACGCTCTCTCTGTGTTGTTCACTCTTGAGATGAGTGATGAAATCGTCACATGTTTTGTAAACAACATCGCATATTTCGCAAATGCAGAGAGGTTCATCCATGGCGGCACATGGTGATGCGTTGGCAGTCAATAAAGATTCCCAGACAAACTCTTTGACAAACACTTTCTCACCCTGATTGTCAAGGGTTGTTACTGGCCCAACATCTTCTGGATATGCACAAAACTTACTGAATTTAGAAAATTTCTGAAGACGACAACGATTAACCATCGTGCTATCACCGGATATCAACATTATGTAACCAGAACCCGGACGTTGTTGTTCATCCTGCACCGCATCAGACCATTCGTACAGAAAACGAATTAAGCTGTTCCCGCCTAGAAATTTACGTACGGATGAGAGAGACTCTCTAAACAAAATAAAAATCGATTCCAGAGGAAGAGATCTTTTCCAAGAGGTCACTAGATATGTATTCTAGGTTGCCAATGGCATAAATGGACACTGTAGTCGGAAAACGAATCTGCTTGTGCAACGCAGATTTTATACACCGATGGACACAAAGTGGGTCAAAATCAGCGGGAACCGGACACGTGTTGAGGTCCCACCACACTCCCGTCGACGGCGGTTGATGCCACGCACCACCTACCAAAAATCAATCACCAAAACAACCGTTACTAATCTACAACGGAAATCAGAAATAATCGAATCCAACACTACCCACCTCCTCCTGCCATATCGCAACGAATTTGATCCTTTCCTGCAACTTTGAGCGAGCGAGAGAGAGAGAGAGATCTACCGACTTTTCAGAATTTGATCCTTTTAGGGTTTCCTGCAGTTTTTGATCTATTTTATTTGGCACAAAACTTATGGACCTATCTCATGAGCTGGGCGGGATATATAAACTTATCGCCTTTTTTTTTTATCCCAAATTGAAATTCATTTATAAGCGAACCGCGATTGTTTAATACATAAGCTGGCGGATACAAAATCCCCAGAGACAATAGCCCAAAGAACAGGCAGCTAAAACCCACACCGGGGCACTTTTCGAACATAACCTTAACAAGGCATGGAAACTAAACCATTCACTAGGACTCAGATAAATTAAAAATAGTAACACTAGAACATACGACAAACCAGTGCAATAGACTTCCCAAGTAGCAAGTAAGAATGATCCGGATAAATCGATGCTACCCTCGGCACGCCATACGAAACAATCCACTTGTAGAACCCGAAGACACCGATGCGCCTTCTCAAACCCGGATCTATCGCTGCCGCCTATGGCCGGCCTAACGATACCATCCCCACTCAAAACCAAGAAACAAGGCTTCACAATCCGAGGGCACCATCGCCTTATTTTACTATTGAAGTTTGAAAACTAGGATTTTTTTTTTTAAAAAAATAAATATTTTATTATTTTATAATATAATTTAGAGAAAATTACCTACAATAACCTATCTTTTTACAAAAATTATTTGAATAACTCATGCTAACATACTTATCATCTAAGTATTTTCGTAATTCCTAAACTACCCACTTGTGCATAATATTGTTTTAATCAAATAACTAGATTTTGACCCGCACAACCGTGTAGATGATTATTTTATTTTTATCCACATAATTTTTTGTTTTTTCATAATTAATTGTAATGTTTACCATATTACTAATTGGTTAATATAACATTTTAAAACACAATAATATTTTATAGTTCACATGAAATAGTTTAATTTTCTTAAAAACAATTTCAGTGATAACATATTTAAATCATGTGGTAAAAATTATAAATTGAAAATGGACTAATATAATAATGGTTTACATCCTCCCTATGTATAAATTGAATTTACATTTAATAATGAATCAAATATTGGTTTGTTAAGCAACCCGGTTTTGTAGGAGTGAATGGTTAATTTAGGTGTGACATATTATTAACCATATTATTAACAATGAATAAATGATAACTGATTTTTAGGAAGGGTCTATTTTAAAAAAAAAAACACACATGAATCAAAGTTGTGAAATAAGGAAAGTTAGAATATACAAGAATATTGATCCTAAAACAAATAAATTTCAGCGACAAAATTCTAGCACTTCACCAATTTCATCGACAAAAATATCTTTTCTTTTTCTCATCTTGCTGCACCAATTCTATTGGCAAAAATACTTTGTAACCAGTCATTACAAGAAAACATAATCTTAACGATGGCGGTTTTCCTCGTGAGTTCGTCGTAAAAGAGGAATTACGATGAATTAGCGAGGAACCACGTTTGCTCGTTACTCATCTGTCGTAACACATATTTCCTCGCTAATTCGTCGTAACTTAGCGAGGAATATATTTCGTCGTAAAGACGAAGTAGATCATTTCGTCGTAAAGACCACGTCAATATTCCACGTAAGGAAGTCGCTATATTTCCTCGTAAATACCTCGAAACGAGTTCCTCGTAAACTACACGTAAATAACTTGAAAGTGTTTCCTCGCAAAATACACGTAACGACCACGAAAGGATTTCCTCGTAAAATACTCGTTTATCTTTCCTCGTTATTTCCTCGTAAATGTTTTCTCGTAAAATACTCGTTTACTATTTCTCGTCATTTCCTCGTAAGGTTTCCACGTAAATAGGTCGTACATTACCTACGAATTTACTTCGTTTTTATTATTTTACAGAATTTAAAAATATAATTAAAAAATAATTAAAATTACTTAATTTATTAATAAAATTAAAATTTAAAATAAAAATAAATCAATATGAAAAT
>NC_027751.1:4495784-4496186 GCF_000695525.1 Brassica oleracea var. oleracea
ACCGGGGGCTGAAGAAGAGGCCGGGTCTAAACGACTACCCGGCTCACCGAAGATCTCTCTGTAATGGGCAGTAAGTCTTCCTTTTCGAACCTGAGAAAAAAAATAAAATTTTAAAATTAACATTAACAGTAACAGTATATTTTCCAACATTATCCACCTAATGAACACTAAATAACATAAAATCCGTAAACCTATCTAAATTCCCTATACTAACCACCTAATCTACCCTAAACTAACCAAATTAGAGAGGAATTAGAGAGGCTTACCACTACGAAATGGAGAGGAAGTGGAGAGGAAGTAGAGAGGAAAGAAAGAGTGAGCGCTCGGGGGTATATATAAGATTACATATCGTCGCAAATTCGTCGTAAGGTTACGACGAAATAGCGAGCAGTTACAAAGGCC
>NC_027751.1:4500758-4527956 GCF_000695525.1 Brassica oleracea var. oleracea
GAGGAAATAGTTTTTCCTCGTAAAATACTCGTCAAATTACATCCACTTTACGACGAAACACTTTTGTCGTTACGTTACGAGGAAATAACGATGACTTTAGTTTTCCACGTAAGTTCCTCGTAAAATCGACGTAAATTTACGAGGATTGTTTTTCCTCGTTAAATTTCCTCGTTAAGCATGTGTTTTCTTGTAGTGAGTGAATCTCATATCGTGGTTCAAATAGGTTAGAGGGATTATCCCCAACTATATGATTGCTAGTAGTGATATTCATCAATAGGATTATCGTTAATGCTTGTTTTTTAAGACTATCAATCTAGAAACCATGATCTAGGAGTTTTAGAGACAAGTGATAACTTGAATCTCACCCTGAACTCGTCCTATTGAGCTAGGATTGCTAGAGTAAGGCTAACAGCTGATCTAGGAAGCGTAGTGAGCATCATTCAACTCGTGCATAAAGCTTAGCTAGAATCGCGTCGATCGATATTCCTATAGAATAATCGATTGACGATGAAAGGAGAACATCAGTCGATATTCTTCTAGAATAATCGAGAACATCAGTCGATATTCTTCTAGAATAATCGATCGATGCTTCCCGATTCGGTTAATAGACAAGCTTAGAAAGCGAACGATGACCAGTTTGTTATTCAAGAAGTTGAGCTCTATAATATCATGCAAACAACTGTTTAGCACCTATAGGATTATAATCCCCAATACATGTAATTTTTGGGATGTAATTTTAACGACGTAGTTTAGATGGCAGTGGCATAGGGATGTCATTTTTGTGCAACTATAATGAGTAATTACTATTTGTACTTCTGTCTTAATAGTTTAGACTAGAGCTTGACCCGCACACCCGCGCGGGTGTTGGTTCAGTTTTAAGTGTTTAAATTAGGTTGATTAGATAAAAAATTACATTCTACATTTTACATCAGTAAAAGTTGTCATCTTAGACATGTTTACATTTTTTTTATATATATAGACATTTTGAAACACAACTTAAAATTTGCATTTACATTACTTCAGTTTTTCTATACAATTCATGTATTGCATTACTGGATCATGTTATATATTTATTTTATTGAGTGTGTGTTTGATCAGTTATGTGGTTATAAAAAAATGATTGGATCTTTGTATATATATTGTGTGTGGGATCAAATTAATAATACAAAAATTACATGTTTAGTGTACGATTTAATAGTATTACTAATACTAGATCCTTTCTCCGCGCTACGCGCGGATAATATATTTAAATTTGTTAAATTTATCATTTTTAACTTAACTTAACTAATTTTTAAATTTGATTTTTTATATTTTTAGTTTGAAGTAAGTATTTCTATTATATGTAACACAATTAACTAATAAAATATGAAAAATCAAGTCCGAGATTTTAGAGTTATGTAAAAAAATATAATTATGTATAGAACATAAATTATCTTAGTTTAAAAGATCGGAATCTCATCATGAATAAATTCACGAAAATAAAAAGTACTTTAATAACTTACTTAAAATATAAAACCCCTTTAAAAAAAGCGTACTTAATAATATTTTTTTATGTGTAATAGTTGAAAACTGACAATTGAATATCAGTCTAAAATATTATTTTAATATATCTAAAGGTAAAATATTAATCGTAATAAACAAATTTTGAATTTTGTAATATTACATGAATTAGAAGTCTTTAAAATCTAAAATCTATTTTATTAACATAATATATATTTTATTCATTTATTATTGTGACGTTACAAAATATTACTTTAGTTTTATTTGTATATTAATTTTTTAATAATTTAGTTTCTTTTTAAGTAATTTTAAAATTATCAAGAATATAATATATTTAAAATTATTTATTTAAATATATCCAAATATGATGTCTCATTTTTATTTGTGTTTGCGTTGAGCATATTTAATTTGTAGTTTGTATATTTAATAACACTTTGTTGCGTGTCGTTCTATAATTTTAATAAATGTGTTGTCATTTTATTTTTATTACTACTAACATGATTTTTTAGTGATCAATGATAATTTATTTTTAACGTTATGTATTATATTTTATCATATATTTTCTAACTCTTTATGCTGGCACTTTTTTTAGAATCATTTTAATTAGATAATAGGTTTAAAGATGTAAATAAAACTGTGTATATTGTAAATTTAGACTTTTTAGTGTAACTGAACACTATCAATTATGGAAATTATATTATGATTTTATTTTACTAAATCTTTCTTTCTGAGATGTGGTCTTTGAGACTTGGATTAAGAAGAAGAAGAACACCGGCAGAGTCTTAGCGGCACAAGGAACACCGGCAACGGCAAACTCTGAGAAGCCAATGACTTGAAATCGACTTGTTCTCTATCGCCAAAAAAAGAGCCGAAATTAGGGTTCTTAGTCTCCCCGATTTGGGAAATAATCAATTAACCCCTTTTTTTAACCACATCCGCTTTTGTTTATTTACTTTTTTTTTGTTTTTTTAATTTTAACTTTTTTTTAAACAATTAAATTTATAAAAAAACGTATTAAGATTAGATTAAGGGTTTAAATGGGTTTTCAGAAAACATTATACTAAATGGACAACTTATAGTTCATATTATGGCATAGGGACAATCTATTAGTTTTTTTTTGTTCCATATTTACAATTTTCCCTTTAAATTATGATGTGTATCCAAAATATCACTATTGCCAAATATCTTTTGCACTTTCAACCCAAATTATTTTTCCAAAATTATAATTCATTACATTTTATATAAATGGATTTTTGAAAGGTATAATTATTGTTTTATCAATACATAAAAATAAAATAATAAATAAAATAATTTTTTATAGTTTTCAGATTTATTTTTTGATTTTTTTAGAAAAAATTATATGTTTTAAATTTTATATAGCTTTCAAATTATATGTTATAAAAAATTCGAAATTCTTTTTCAGATTTAAAATAAAAATAGTTTCAATTTGAAAAATATAAAGAAACAAATTCAAAATAATTCGAAAAAATATTCATGAAGTAGCAATTTACAAAAGTTTGATCAAATTTTGTAAGTCATTGTATATATATTTTCTTATCCAAGTAACTTTTAAAATTCACAAACTCTACACAATTTTATCTCCCAATAACCCTCATCTTTATAGTAGACTTCTTACTCACTCTAATCATGCTTTATTGCTCACTCACACCTAATTCATACCTCTAGTCTCTAGACCAATCTTTACACCCACAACTTAACTATTCCAACAACTCCTTAACAAACAACAACTCTTACTAACGACTTGTTACGATCTGGTTCACGTTCATCATCTTCAGCTTTGACTTTGTATTGATTTGAAACTTCTTCTTCCTCTTTATAATCACCACGCTTCTTCTTCTTCTTGCCTTTTAGTTTTTCTTCTTCTCACTGACTTCAATTCTTTCATTTGCAGGTTTTACTCAATGAATCACTTCTCAACACAAAGTAGTAAGTGAAGCAAAGTGTGATCACTATCTCGTTCATTGCAACCATAGGTGTCTCATAAGAAGAGGTTTCGTCCGCCGCGGAGTATCTTTTTGCGAAGATTACGAATCACAACTTGTTTTCAACAGAAACTAAGCAGGACCCATTGTTGAACGGCTTAAGATATGCTCAGTTAAATATACTTCGTTTCAGATGCATCGAAACACACCTTTGACTAATGTGGCTTTTAACGTAGAGAAGATGTCATGTACTGATGTAAATTGTTTAGATCGTGTGATAGTTATCAGGATCAAATCGTATTGGTATGAATCGCATAGGCATCTTTAGAATAATTTTTGTAAAGAGAAGAGAGCAATATGTTTGATCTATTACTTGCACATGTATTCGTATAGTATTTAATAATTTTTAGTAGACCCTTTTTCTTTGAAGCTGCGTATATAAACGAACCTTAGTGATTAAATTACATGATAAAAATATCAATTAATCTAAACTTAGACAAATTCTATAAGATACGTTTGGACGCGTATTTGTATAGTTATTCTATAGTTAACCATTATTCTTTAGCGAGTGCTAAAAAAAGAAGTAAGCACTACAAATATGAAACAGTACATTCCATGAAAAAAACAAATCGTAAAGATGCTCTCTGAGACTCAAACTTAGTCACATGAAAATGCAAGAAGATGATCCAAGCAACAAAGTATATCAACACTCGTGTAGACGAAGGGAGGTTCGGTGAAGCGTCAGGCGATGTCTACTTGGTGGAGAGTATATGGAAGCTTCTCACCGATGTGGAAGATCTCCACCTCCTGATGGACCCCGAGGACTTCCTCAAGTTAAAGAAGCAGCTACACATCAAGACGGCCGGTAAAAACGACGCGTTTTGGTTTAGGTCGAGAGGTTTGGTGGAGGTGATGAAGATGTCTAAAGGTTTGAGGGAGAAAGTGCCGTTTGTGCTTGGCGTTGAGGTGGATCCCACGGGAGGACCGAGGCTGCAAGAGGTGGCGATGAGGCTTTACGCGAGAAAGAGAGAGGAGTGCGATAAGATTCATTTGCTTCAAGGGATGCAAGGTGTGGAAGCTGCGGCGAAGAGGTTCTTCTTCGCGTATAAGCAGGTGGTTAACGCGGTGATGGGAAGCGCGGAGATGAACACGGAGTGTGACTCGGTGAGGTAGATATTCATGGAGCCGACTTATTTTCCGAGTCTTGACGCGGCGAAGACATTCTTGGGAGAGTTCTGGAGCCACGTTGGGTGAAAGAAAGGAGGAACAAAACAATTCTTTAAATACCGCTTTTTATTTTTATATAAAATTGGTGATCACATGTAACTTCATGAAATTTTGGAATATTTGAATACAATTCATTTTATACGATCCACGATTTTTCTTATTAGGACAAACAAGAATCGCAATCCATGTCTGAGAATACATAGAAGACTTACAATTAAAGCAGATAAGAAAATTTTATGCTCATTTATATGCATAAAGTACCAAAAAGATCGCAAAATCTAGACATATAAGAATCGGATCCAGTAACTCAACTTTGTTGAAAAACACTATTCAACCACTGTACCACAAGACAATGTGTTAGGCCAGGATCGGTCATATTCTTAGTCTATAAACAGAGAGGTTGATTAACGAGTAACAACTAATCTTTGCTGACTAATCGTCAACAAATTAACACATATCCTTTTTAAGTGTTAGTATATGGACTATATGAGAAAAAAACACAATTCTACTATCTGGACTACATTTTAGATCATAATGAAACAAAAATAACAATTATTCTTTTTTTTTAAATGCAAATAACAATTATCTAGTCAATTAGATGCAGTTCAAAAGAACCATCGATCTCGACACTGACAGGTGAAAGCAGACAATTTAGCAATACATTAAATGTTCTTTCAATCACTGATCGCATATCTAAATGCTTTCGGTTAAACAACTCTCGTACACTAACTGTTCAACCCACATTTCATAAACAAGACCTGACGAAAGCAAAAACACTTGCAGTCAAAATTCATACACTAGACAATCAACCTGATTATGACAACTGAGGAATGTGTACATGATTATGAGAACGTTCCACTCCTGGCTGATATGACAACTGAGGAATGTGTACGGCTTATCACCAAGGCGCTAGCAAAAATTGGCTTAACCTCTCCCCTCAAATTTTTTATATATCTGGAAAGCCCGCGCTCCACAATAGCAAAGCGTCATCAGGATTTCTTCATGGATAAAGATAGCAGAAAAAACGAAAACGGTGAAGATAAGTATATCTATCATATAGTGTACAGTGTCGTGGAGGACATTCCAGGGGATCTAATGAAACCTAAGAGCCAGATCGCGGATAGTTCTATCCTTGAGTCTCTACAGAACCTTCTTGATAGAGTGATGAATGGAGAATACCAAGGTCAGAAGCTGGTCCTCATATCCGGGGATCAAGGGTATCGTGAAATGGTCGATGAGCTTAGACGTAATGGGGTTGAGGTGTTATTTCTGAAACCTCGAGATGTTGGTTTTTATGTTGAACTTACAAGCGCAGCCTTGTCCGCCAACATAGACACATGCTTCAAGGGAGATCCGAATTGGCAGGTTGTGATTAAGTCAAAAGAACAAATACTAAAACAGAGCAGGGCGAACTTTTTCCAGAAACTGTGTTTGTATGATCTAAGTGATCAAGTGTCTGGAGAAATAACTACTAACGGATCAGTTTACCAAGAGATACTGAGCCGAGATCCATTGTTCACCGTGGGCAACTTTGTTACAAACTTTCGTCGAGCCATCAAACCAAGCTTCACAGCATGTAGTAAGGGAGATGCAGAGGAGTTAGAGAAGTATTGGAGCAGAGAATATATTGAACGGTGGAAGGCAAAGCTTGAAGATTTTAAAAACAAGGTTTATTTTTGCCATTACCATATTCAGAATATATCCGACGTGAGAGTTGAAGAGATGAAGACGATGGACGATAAGCCGACAATGTGATACGTGACAATGGTTAGGTGATTAAGGCTTCATTAGAATAATTTACTTAATGGGTTTTAGATATTTCCATTAAGAGTTCTGATGATTTTCCATTTAATAATTTGAGTTGCTTGAGATGTTTCAAGATCTCCAAGCAATGATATTAGATCTAGAGAAGAAGAAAAAACAAGAAACAGTGTTAGCTATGGAAACTTTTGCTCCTGCGCATGAGGAAGCACCTGTGCAGACCAACGCAGCAGTAGAGAAACTTCATGAGAAGAACATGGAGGAACTTCGAAAGGATCATGTGACGATTACTCCGAAGTCAGACATGTCGTTGAAGGTAATTTCAGAACTAGAGAAACCTTACCATAAGGAAAGTAACGACATGGTTGGGAAACCCTAAACCCTAAACCCTAAACGTTACATCTCCGTGTTACTGCCGTCTCTCCTAACATTTTCATAGTATGTGTTTTCGCCTGCTGCCTCGCTTCCGTTTCGCTGTGTGCTTTCTCCGTCACCACTCATCTTGCTCGCCGTCTCATCGTCATTTCGTCTGCTCGGATCTGTGTAGCCGTTTCTCCTCTCAGGGCGTGGGTAAGAGCCGGATCTGTTCAGTCAGTGAGTAAGCTCACCGGATCTGTTCGACTCTTCATCACCATGGCAACGCCGTCCCTGATACGAGCCAAGTCTCTTCCTCTACCATCAGATCTATCGCTCATTTCACCTAATCTGGTCTCCCATCGCCGCGCTTCTCCAACCGAAATCTTTCGCCGACGAGATAGACCCATCACCACCGCCACCACCATGCCGTGTGCTTTGCGTTTGTGCTTCTCTCCTGTTCTTATCCTCAAGCCCGACTCTCCCTCTGTAACACCGTCTCAACCCCCAGAGGACAGCAAGTACTCCGTGCTAAGCCCGTTCTCGACTAGACTCACCGGACTCACGACGACAGCTCCCTCCGACGACGCCTCCTGCTCCGACGGCGCATTGGGTGCGATTATTTGCCAAAGGAAAACCCTAATCTTAGTGGGCCTTATGGGCTTGGGCCTGGCCACAAGGAGTTCAGCTACCAACCTTTTTTCCAAACGATACATTTGCTTTCACTCGTGGACATGGGCAGTGTGCATAACTAAAATCACCGAATCTATGCTTAGCACCGGTTCACCTAGCCGGCCCCTCCCTCTTGTGTATCGTCCTTCCCCAAACCCAAAGGTACTTTCGTGTGGTCTCCTACCACAATTCCCTCCATCTTTGTCCATACGCTTTGTAGTGTCAATTTCAATTATGGAACTGGAGATGATGTTAGACCTATCCGGCTCACCGGGCGTTTCAATGGATTTGCTTTCTGATGTATATGAGATTCTCATAGTCTTTTCAGAGATCACTGATGGAGATAGAGCTGTTTGTTTACTGAACTATTTATCTAGTTCTAGATGTTCTTTGGGCTGTTCAACGCCCTCACAAACCCATTCGCTTGGGTGTATCAACGTCGTTTACAGCTATGGCAATTCGTTTCAGGGATACAAGTGAAGATCATCCAAGGATTTCTTCACATTGAGCTAGCCTCTCCCACCAACATTTCTATTTTATGTTTTAGTGTACTCTTTGTTCTTCATTTGACCGTTGAGATTAACTTCGGTTTTATCGTCTTACCGTCTAGCATAGTTCTGGTTGTATCCACTTAACTTTTAAATTTTAATATATTACGTTGACAAAAAAAAAAAAATCGTTTTCATTTTTTCTAATTATATGTTTACTAGTAGTATTTAATTAGAGAGAGATGCTAATCCTGTTTAGTTATATTCAAAAACTGTTTTTTCATCATCTACTAAAGATGGTTAAAAATACTATCGATTTGTCTTCTTCTTGTTTTTGTCATCTTCAACAATATTAGATTTATATTTTTTGTAGTTGCGGTATATGTATCGATTTAAAAACAAAAATAATTAAAAGCTTGAGCAGGAGACTATTTCTTCTTTTGTAAGGTACACAAATTTTGAATTAGTTAATTCTTTGGAGTATCTATCAAACTGGATTAGCTTGATTTAATGATACTAAATAAAAGTGATTTTTTTCCTATTAGGCAAATTAATAACACCTATTAATAAAATGGGTTAAAACAATGGATTTAGTGTTTAAAATATATGAATTAAGTAACAACCATTTAACAAAATGTATGAATACAAATTATGGGTTACAATAAATATTTTTTCAACGCGAATATTTATTAAATTAAATTAAACCATTTGATTCATTATTAAATATAGAGAGTCGAGAGATGAACTAAGTCTTAGTTAGGTCATTTTTATCATTGTTAAATGCTTAGAGCTATGTAATTCTTTTGGTGCTTCTATCTACATATGATATTATGTTAATGTGAAATGAATAGAGGTGGATACTAATAAAAAGGTGATAAAGGAGTCAAATATAGCCTCATTACTAGGCGTGGGCATTTTACCCGGACCCGAGGACCTGAGGACTGGACCCGAGGATCCGACCAGGAACCGACCCAAAAAATTCCGATCTGAAACCGATCCGATGTTTTTACCCTATTGAATCTTGTTGTGAAGGACCTGTGGGTCTTGGAACCGACCCGACCCGAACCCGAGACCAGAGTGGGGTACCCGAAAATCCGAAACTTCTAGTATATATTAGGTATATGTGGGTGTTTCAGTTTATTTTTGGTATAATGCGTATTTTTTAAGTTTCAAATTTGAGTTTTTGGGTATGCTTTTTGGGTTTCGGATAAAAATTTAGATTTTCAAAATTATAATTCGGATATTTTTCAAGTCTTTCGATCAGATTTTAGATTAAAAAAAATTCATATTTTCGAGTATTTAAATATTTTCAGGTATTTTATGTGTTTTAGAGTATTTTTTAGGACTAGATCCGACAGGACCCAAACCAAACCCGATCCGGAACCAAACCGACAAACTCTAATTATCCTATTGAGTCCAACTATCTAAGAACCGAACTGATCCGGATCCGACAGACCAAACCGAAACCAACAAATTCTAATTACCTATTGGATCTAAATATCTAAGATTCGAAGGACCCAGACCCGGATCCGGCCCGTGGAAACCGAATGCCCAGGCCTACTCATTACTCCAATTTTAACTCTGAGAAAACCGGTTATCTAAAACCTTTTCACGCGTACGGGGTGTATTCTCAGGCAGAACCAGACAGAGAAGGGGTGGTCAAACCGGTTTAATAAGACATCGTTTCAAATATTCCGTTAAAAGAAATAGCCACATTTTAGATCTGGTTTTGGTAGATCTTTTAAGACCCATGACCAAAACAAAGAAAAAATGTATCAGACTATTTATTTAACACTAGTGATGTTGCCAGAACCGTGTATGGAACTGACATTTGTCTACACAATCAGTCAAAATAACTGTAGTAAAGAGTTAATCCTGTAATCAAGCCAAATAACTATTTCACCATAGATTATAAACTTATATTTAAGTTTTTGAACAAATAGCTCAATAAGACCCACACAGAGTTGTCAAGAAACGATGGGTCATTCAACCTTTTTTACATGCAATTACTACTCAAGTCTCTCGTGACTCCTTACTTGTCCTTAGTCTTCCCACCTAGTCCTCTTATTCTTCTTCTCCCCCTGTATTGCCTTGACGAGCTCCTCAAGCTCTTCACAGAGCGGTTCTGGAGTCAGCTGAATGATCTCATCATCATCGCCAACACTATCAGCATCTGGAACCTCATCCTCATCCGAATCACTTATCCATCCTCCACATCCGGAACTCTTGGCACCTAAAGAAAGATATTTAACATCAGTAAGAATGAATGATAGAGATAGTTTAATGGCGTTGAGTGAGTTTGTTTATTACCTTCAGCAGGACGTTGTGCAAAGCCTCCTGATGCATCTGCTGATGGAAAAGCTGCAGCTGCTGGGGATGCGTAATCTATCACTGATGCTTCTCCTGCTGGTGATGATGAGTCCAAGATGTCTGTCTCGCTGGTGATTGATAAAGCTTCGGTCTGACCAGTCTTTGCACCTGTCTCGGCAGCACAACCCACCAGAGATGTTGAGTTGCTACCGACATCGCCTCTTCCATCCTCAACCTGGTGCTCTTGTTCCTGTAGTACAAACAAAAGATCATGATGCAAGTTAGGTAACAAGCAGAGAGAGAGAGGGAGAGAGTAAGAAGAAGAAGAAATAAACCTTTTGTTTCTCTTCTAGCTGAGGCGTTGGTTCTTGTCCTGCCTCAACCATCTCAACGTTTTGGTCTTGTTCGGCCTCAACCATCTCATTGTCTTCTTGTTCTTGTTCTTCAGCATCAGCCATCTCAAGGTTTTGTTCCTCAGCCCTCTCTTCAATCCTATCTTCAGCCAAGTTCTTGTCCTGCTCATCTGACTTTTCAAGGCACTTGTTTAACAGCACCGAGTAACCACACTCTTCGATCAGAAACCACCCTCCCTCGCCATACACCTGAAGTAAAAACACTCTTCAAATCAAAAACACTTTCAAGGAAGGGAAGTAAAAAAAAAAAAAGGAAAGGTTATACCTCAAGCAACTCCTTGATGCAGACATTGATAAGACGCTCCGCAAAGCCAAACGCTCTCATGGCATCTCGTGCTGCATCCGCTCTCGTCAGTCCAGCCTTCTGCATGAAAAGAAACAACCCATCAGAGATTCACCTAAGAATGAGTTCTAAAGTCATCATCTGTTCAATTCAACCTCTTATGTAATAACAGTTAAAGGCTTTACCTTTTTCCTTCCTCTAGGCGCCATTACAGCTATCCTGAAGAAACCCAAGAACAAAAAAAAAACTGTTACTTTTCAGTCTACGTGCTCTACAATCATACACAAACCAGAAGAAACCAAAAAAGATCGAAACTTTTGCTCGTTCCCAGAAGCTAAACAGTAGAGACATTTCAAAAGTCGTTAACTTTAAAACTTAGAGATGGCCTAAACTTTCAAAAGATCGAAACTTTTTGTTGCAAAATCAGTAATCAGTATGAGACATTTCAAAAGTCACAAACTTAAAGAGAAGCGTAAAACAACGAAACACACACATCAGGCGTAGATCTAGTTAGAGAGAGAGAGAGAGAGGAAGCAGCTTACGGCGGTGGTGATGGAGGAAAGAGACCTAGAGTGTAGGTAGAGACAGACGTCACTCGCTTCCTTCTTCTCTTTAGAATCGTTCGCACGAGTGAGAGAAAGAGAGAAACGAAATGTCTATACATAAATCATACTACCTCCTTTCACGAAATTAAGATTTTTAAATTTTTTTCATTGGTATAAAGTTATTGGAAAATGTATAATAAAGTAAAAAATAAATTAAATTATAAACATTTATTAAATTTTTAATAAGCATGCATATTCTATAAAATCTTACTTTCAGGAACGGAGGTAGCAATTTATTAACTGAATTGTTATTTTATTAATTACCATATTAACTGAATTGTTATCTAATTACTATACTTAACAACCTACCTTTCGAATAATACAATTGATAAATTGATAAATTGATAAAAAAAAAAAAAAAAAAAAAAAAAAAAAAAAAAAAAAAAAATTGATACATTTTCTTTGTTTGATTGGTTAAGCAAGTTGTTGTTGTTAAATGACACAAATTCTTCTCACATTCATGTACTTAAATTAAAAAAATGTCAATTTTCGTATGAACCAAATAAAAAAAACTTATTTTTCTTAATCTTGATATTCAAAATGAGATTAGATAAAAATATGTGAATACATACATTTAATAAAGAGAGCTCTTTAATTAAACGAGTAGCCTCGTTTAAAGAGATGAAATACATTCCTAAAGAGAAGTGGATACATTTGATGTTATACTGGGCTAAAACCTCATTTGGGCCACATCTCAAGCCCAATTTACCTTAGCTACTAAATGTTCTTTCCCTGATGCTGAGAATGTGAAAGTTAGCCCATTGAGCTTCACAATTTATGATTAGTCCTGAGAAAACGTTTATTAACTCTATAGGAGTATATTGGTTCAGGATCCAAGCAAGTTTGTGGCAGCGGCTGCACTGGTTTCAGGAGAATCTGGTGGAGCTCTTGTGGTGGTGGCTGTGGAGGAAGAGTCTAAATTGGTTATAATATGTGTCTTAGGCTTTCACCAGTTATTTTTATTATTATCAATTTAAAGTGAACATCTAAAATTTTCACTTTCTGAATTTCTTTGCTGCACGTTTTATTGATATTTTTGTATATCTATCAACAATTGCTTTCTGGTTCTTTAGGTTTAGTTCCGTCCATCTTTTTTTTTTTTGAACCAATTATATTGGTTAACAGTTTCAGTTTTACACGTATTGGCATGATGAGGTTTCTATGGTCATCAGTTTGGCATAATACTTTATTTATAATATAGTTTTGGCTGTTTATGTTTGGACAAATGCTTGAGCTTTGAAGTTTCAAATGTCAGGAGATCTGATAATGATTTCTATTAGAAAGTTTATAAAATCTAGTCGTTCAGGATTCTTTAATTACGAGTTAGTGTTAATTAAGGTCTTTGCTTATGGTCGCACATTCATCGTTTTCAGGTTATTTCCAAATGGTGGTTCGGAATTACCAAACCTTGTAACGTTTACTTTCTTTGTGCTTATTATATGATTTTGGTGTATTATTTAACAGCACGGTTAGCCTCAAATACATTTCAACAAAAATAATAGCATCAGATTACTAAGTTTTATTTAATAAATTAAAATATTACTTGATTTATGTTTTCTTTACGAATTGTTTAAAGAAGAATTAATGGGGATAATCATGCATCTTTTCTTTGTCTGATTGAAGCACAAGCATGCTCTATGAGAAAATGGATGAGACTCATTCTAGGCATTTCCCATGAGAGGAAGAAACATAAGCGTGGGAACTGCGTGATTAAAGAGGAACATGTCGTGCCACTTTTAATTATCAAAAAAATATTTAAAAACGAATGTGGTGCTAAACTTTCTATTACATTATCTTTTGTATATTTATTAGAAGAAAGAAAAATGAAGCGAAGAAGGCTTTTGGTGGATAAGGACTTCTTCCTCTAAGATGCCAATTTCCAAGTTGTATCCATTTGCTTTGTCAAGTAAAAGTCAAAAAAAGAGTCCGACATACATGAAGAAAGGAGAATACATGTTTCACAACGGATATACATCAAATTGATACGACTTTTTAATATATATATATAACTATTGTACTTTCAATCAGCATAGTTCATTACGATATTGTCACAGTTTCGAACTATGATGCATGCATGGACTGCTGTAATATATCGGGTTGCCGAAGCAAATGCAATTAGCGCGAAAAAGAAAGCCTATAAAAGTAGAATTTCTTATTTTAACGTTTTCCAGCGACATGCTACACCTTACCAATAATTTAACAATCATAAAATTATTATTTTGTGTTTGCTGAGTTTTTTTTGTCAACTTTTGTGTTTACTGAGTTATTTTCTATATGGGCTACTTTCCAAAATAAAAAGAGGATAAAACAGAGGTAGGAAAATAGAGAAATTAAGAATGTCCCACCAGGGAATATGTATTTTTATTTGAGTTGGTGTTAGATCTCATCCAGATGCAAATATAAAACTACTTGTCTTCTCCTCACCGGCATTTATTGAGCATTTTAGGCAGCATGATGTGTTCCCATACCAAACTTTATCCTAAAAATGCCATCTAGTCCAAGTTAATTTAGACAATATCTAAAACATATCAGTCGTACAAAAAAACCATTAAGGTTATCAACGAAATAAAAATATAAATGGTTGTTCAGATATTATTGTCTGTTAAATTAATGCTATATTACTTAAATGTTTTTCTATTGATTGCTTTTTGTTTAAAACAACATCTGATTAACTATGTTGTGACTACTAGATCTTGGACAATTGATGTTTAGACGAGGCTCAACAAAAACTAAGTCTGTAGATCATGGTTTGTGGGTGGGTACCTACTAAAAGACTACAACTCTTTTTCAGATGTACTCAAATTAAAGTAATTAATTGTTAATCATTAAAAACTTGAATTAAAAGAAAATTAAAAGCAAGAAAAAGAGAGATGCTCCAAAAAAAATTAGAAGAATGGATAATGGTCGGATAATGCGGCCGGAGACATGCTTCGTTCCCAGGAAACCTGTTTCTTTTGTTAGCTAAACTTTTGTTGACTCTCTTCCAACTCTCTTTTTTTATTTTATGATTTAATTTTCATAAACAATAGTCGTGTGTTTATCCACAAACAATATCATCTATAACAAAACGACGTCCATTATTATCCACGACGATGTAATTGATATAAGGGACTTGATATAATGTACTATAACATGTACGAGTATACTGCAACTCTATTTAATCAGAGGAAATCCAATAAAACAACAGAAAATGCATTTTAAAATGAACATACTTGATACTTGATAATCGCAGTGATTATTATATGGAGGAATGAAAATAAAAGTGAAATAATAAAACAAAATTAAAATAAAGGTAGTTGATGAGGGCCCATCCAAATGGATTAATCAGCGGCGTAGATAAACGTGAAAGCCAATCACCGTTCCAGCTGTTTTGCCACGTAGGTATTTGTTCTAGAACCGTTTACTTGTTCTATTCTGACCACCTGGCAGTTCATACCGATAAGAGTTGGACCCAAGTTGGTGATGCACATGACGAATCCCACGTGTCCTTTTCTTATGCGCGAGATCACCTAATTGGTCACCAAAACGGATGGAAGCCAGGCCCCTATTTAGACACTATCATATAGTATTTTCTTTATGGAACAAAGGATATATAATTTTTTCCTAGTTGTGGGGAAAATAAAATAAAATAATAACGACCGTTTAAAAAATGGTCAAACAGTTTTTTTTGGTGAAAAATGATCAAACATTTCCAAGTCAACAATGATAGAAAATAGAGGTTTGATAGTCTAAGTACATGGTGTATTAGTGTACGTTGATTTTTCAACCATATATGCAAATATCGTGGAAGTTCAAGGATTGCTTAACCATGCATTGGTGATCTCTTCTTGCTAAAACGCTATTAGGTAATTAAAAATCACCAAACAATAATCTTTACATTTTGTTCTTTTTACGGGAATATACGAGGGTCACTGTTTTTCTTTTCGTATAAATAACGTCTGGACAGAAAATATCGTAAGGAAGAAGACTATGTAAAAAAAAAAGCGAAAATAGATTTAAAAGAAGTAGGAAAGACTTATCGTAAACCTGAAAGGAATTCTAACAAGTAATATATCTTCTTTTTATGCTTAGTTATATAAACCCATCATATCTTATATCCGTTCGAAAAGATGCATACTTTTCGAATAACTCAATATTTGTTTTTTTTCCAAAAAAAAAAAAGAAACTAGTATTTTTTATTAGTATTGTGTATTGAAACATACGTTTAAGGAATTAAAAAAAAAGATTTAACGTGAGTTATAGAAGATTAAAATTCTTTTCTAATATTTTCATTATGTGTTTGCACGTGAAAAAAAGCTTTAAGGAAATTACTATACATTTTTGGTTAAAGCAATAAGGTGTTAAGCAGAGAAAAATGAAAACATACAAATGCCAAAATATATACTATGATGTTTTTGTAATTTTATGAACCGGGCTAGGTGGTTGCTTGTTTCATATGATCATCTTATATTTGATGGTTTATATAAAAAGAAGAGATCATTCATATCTAAATGGAATAAGTTGCGAGTCTTTATCTATCAGACTATCACTAACCGAATATATGGATGAGATAATATTCTTTACATGTGTACTATGAACTAAATTTGTTTCCCCTCTACGGATGACTTATTTAGTTATTTGAATTCAAAGTTAAGGAAGGAAAGCAGCCAAGTAAAGAAAGAAGAAGAAGACAATCCACAAACTTCTTCGCATACTTTTCATAGATATGTTCTTTTAGTTTTTAATGCAATAGTAGTGACTAGTATCGTTCAAAAAAAAAAGTAGTGACTAGTATCGTTCAAAAAAAAAAGTAGTGACTAGTATATATGACTATAAATAAGTGAATAATGGAACATATGATCGACGTACACGCTATAAATAACTGAAACATACATCCACTATTTAATCAAATTCAACTATCTTTTGGCCTGCCCCAAGAATAACATGAACATCCACTAATTTTAGAGTTATTTTTGGGTTCACCCATTCCAGTGAACCTCTAGTATGTTTTTAGAAACAATATGGGTGAACCTCTAGTATGTTTTTAGAAACAATAGTATTTCATTATTTCAAATTCGATATCTTTTAAAAAATGAAATAAAATATTGTCAAGTTATATTATTTTTTTTTTAAACAGAAAAAATAGTAGTTACAAAAAAAAAATAATTTTTTTTTAATATTGTCAACAAAACACTAAACCCTAAATCCTAATCCCTAAACCTTAAATCTGAAACTCTAAACCCTTGGATAAATCATAAACTCTAAATCAAAAACACTAAACACTAAAACCCTAAACCCTTGAGTGTTTTAGTGTTTTTGATTTAGAGTTTAGGATTTATCCAAGGGTTTAGGTTTTAGGATTTAGGGTTTAGGGATTAGGATTTAGTGTTTAGTTTTTTCTGACGACGTTTAAAATATTTTTTTTGTGATTACTACTATTTTTATTTATTTCTTTTTATCTTTTTTTTAAACATAATATAACTTGACAGTATTTTGTTTCATTTTATAAAAGATATTGAATATAAAATAACACAATATTATTGGTCGGTGAATTTACCCAAAAATAAGTCTATTTTTATGTAAACTTATATAGCTTCGTTTTAACTGGTATATATGATTTTAGAATGGTAATACAATTCAACACACTATCTGCATGATTGGTTGAATGTGTAATTATACGAATTATGACTGTACATGCCTAACTATTATTCTATTCAACAATTAACTTTGTTTTGATCAAAACTGTATAGTTTGTAAACTTTGCAATTGTGGTTTTAAGAAGAAAAAAAGTTATTGGTCAAAAATATAGAACTAAGAGTTTTAGTGGGATCTGCTCGATCGAATTAAGTGACAAACGCATTATTGACTTTCAAAACATTGTAACTGCATAGATTTTAATCATTTTATACCATATGTCAATACAGCCTTATATTCATATCGCATATATCATCAAATCAAACTTGTATATAATTATGACTATACATATATATTAGCTGACAAAAATTGTGTGTAACATGTTACGAATTTTTTATAATTTGACTTTCTTAAAATCAAATAACGAAATGGTTGTTCTAATATAAAAATATAGAACTGAGAGTTTCAGTGGGATATATGCTCATAAGTGACAACCCATAACGCATTATTGACTTTCAAAATTATGTAACTGCAAAAAATTTATAATCATGTCAATCCAACCTTATATTCATATCGCAAATATCATCTAACCAAACTGTTTGGTATGTATAAAAATATATATTTATACGTTGACAAAAAATGTATATATGTAACATTTTACAAAACATATTTATAATTTGACTTTCTTAAAATAAAACAACAAAATGGATATTCTAATATATAAAAAGATCAGAATACAAAGTATATCCGCTACTTATTTTTTTTAAAACAGTCAGAAGAATAATTGCTATAATATGCCTACACCAAACATTATGATGAAAAAGCTTCCTACAATGTAGATTAAAGTTTATCCTCGCCTTGAAGCCAAAAATAAAATGATTAATCCATAAATTAATCTAGTTTATCTAAAAATATTCAAATAGTTTAATGTTCAAAAATAAATATTCAAATTATAAATAATAGAAATTAACCAAAAAAAAATTCAAATAGTTCAAGATAAAAAAGAGACCGTGTCTCACGTTGACTTTCAAAATCCCCGCGCCGGTATAATTCCACACGCCTTTTCTTCCTTCCCTATCCATTACTTCTCTATATATATACTACTCCTTGTAACCTTCTCTACTCATCAAAACAAATTTTAGAATATATTTTTTTAAATAACAATAATCTAAACAGAGAGAAGAAAAAAAATGGTTGATACAGATTGCAAGAGGAAGATGGTGTCACCGGACTTACCTAGCAAGCTCCACGTCACCATCCCCTCGCCGTTCAAGCTCCCCGTCTCATCCCCAATCTCCTGCTCCGCTCCTTCCTCTTGCTCCGCCTACGAGCTCTACCTCCGTCTCCCCGAGCTCAGAAACCTCTGGTCATCACGTGACTTCCCTCACTGGACGCACGAGCCTATCCTCAAACCGTCTATCCAAGCTCTGGAGATCACTTTCAGATTGGTCTTAGCCGTTTGCTCCGACGCGAGACCGTACATCAACCACCGCGAGTGGAACCGACGGTTGGATTCTATCCTCACGAGTCAGATCAAACTCATAGCATCCATCTGCGAAGAGGAAGAAGATGAATCAGCTCCTGTCGGAGATAAACGAAGCTCTCTCAGCTTGCTACCACAGCTAGCCACGTGGCGTAAGTCGGAAGCCTTTGGGAAGAAGATCTTGTCCACGATCGATAACGAGATGAGGTTCTCTAAGTACACGCTCGGTCTCGGAGAACAGAACATCTCCGGGAAACCTAGTCTCCAATACGACGCCGTTTGCAGACCGAACGAGTTATACATCCTCAAGAATAATCCTTACGCTGATCATATCGATAACAACGAGAACGAAACGTTATACATCATTCACCAGATCATAGAATCATGGCTCCACGTTTCCATAAACCTATTGAAACGCATCAACACGCGTGTTGACGAAGGGAGGTTCGGAGAAGCGTCGGGAGACGTCTACTTGGTCGAGAGTATATGGAAGCTTCTCACCGAGGTTGAAGATCTCCACCTCCTGATGGACCCCGAGGACTTCCTCAAGTTAAAGAAGCAGTTGCATATCAAGACGGCCGGTAAAAACGACGCGTTTTGTTTCAGGTCGAGAGGTTTGGTGGAGGTGATGAAGATGTCTAAAGGTTTGAGGGAGAAGGTGCCGTTTGTGGTGGGCGTTGAGGTGGATCCCACGGGAGGACCGAGGCTGCAAGAGGCGGCGATGAGGCTTTACGCGAGAAAGGGAGAGGAGTGTGATAAGATTCATTTGCTTCAAGGGATGCAAGGTGTGGAAGCTGCGGCGAAGAGGTTCTTTTTCGCGTATAAGCAGGTGGTTGCGGCGGTGATGGGGAGCGCGGAGATGAACACGGAGTGTGACTCGGTGAGTCAGATATTCATGGAGCCGACTTATTTCCCGAGTCTTGACGCGGCGAAGACGTTCTTGGGAGAGTTCTGGAGCCACGTTGGGTGATGAAAGAAAGGAGGAACAAAACAATTCTTTTAATACAGCTTTTCTATTTTTATATAAATTGGTGATTAGTTGTAAGTTGATGAAATTTTGAAAGATTTGAATACAATTCATTTTATACTATCTACGATTTTTCTTATTGGGACAAACAAGACAAACAAGACTTATGAGTTATGATTAAAGCATATAAGAAAATTTTATGCTCATTTATATGCATAAAGTACAAAAAAAACATCGCAAAATCTTTGACATATCAGAATCGGATCCAGTAACTTAACTTTGTTGAAAATCAGTATTCAACCACTATAAAACAAGACAATGTGTGTTTAGGACAGGATCAGTCTTAATCTATAAACTTAGTGGTTGATTAACGAGTAACGGCTAATCTTTGCCGACTAATCGTCGACAAATTAACACTTATCCTTTTTAAGTGTTAGTATTTGGACTATATGAGAAAATACACAATTCCACTATCATAAATGAAACAAAAATAACAATTATCTAGTCAGCTAGATGTGGTTCAAAACCATGATGAGTGGCTAAACAAAAATCCTATAACATACTAGAGCCGGTCCGCCCTACGGGCGGGATGTGAATTTTAAAATAATTTTAAAAATTAGAGTAAACGTTTAATATAAATTTTTATCAAATATTAATATACATATTAGTTAAATTTTGTACGTGTCATTGTATTTGAATATTTTTTAATATCTCATTTAGGAATTTGTGATCGAAGTTTAAATTTCTATAACAAAATACAAATTATTTTAAAATTATATGGAAAATATATTTTTAATATGTATACATATATATATATATATATATATATATATATCGTTTACATTAAGTACATAATATATAAATCTAAATAAATTTTTAAATATATTATATTTGATATATATCTTTATATATATATATATATATATATATATATATTGCTTACGGTAATTTTCAAATAACACTTAGGAACTACTAAAACGATTTTACTTTTGACTTCTTATTTATATATATTTCTTTCTATCAGAATATGCGAATGAATATTTTTTAAAACCTAACAATATTATGGATGTACTAATTAGTTACTTTGAATTCTAAAAATATTACTATAATATTTATATGATTATAATTATGCCAAAATAATTTATGCTGTACTGATTATATTTTGTGAGGTTATGTTGATTTATTTGAAATATATTTATTTTATTTTCTGTAAGAATAAAATAGTAGGATAAATTACATCAATACTATTAATTCAGGAACTCTTTTATGAAATTACCCCTACTCTTCCCCGTTATATTACATTTTGTGCCATCATTTTTAATCATTAAGGGTACTTTAGAAATGGAATTTCGACCACCTAAGTTACCTGGATAGTAATGAATAAACAAATATCCTAAATAAAACACAGACACTATAATGTAACCCATATAATTAATTATCCTTATTTCAATATTAATGAATAAACAAATATTAACAATATAGCAACTTAATTAATACTATAAGTCATTCGATATTAATTCACAGACCAATCAACAGACTTTTCCAATCATAGTAACACCATGTAAACCTCTCAAGTATAAGTAGTCAATTATATATAACCATTGGTACAGAACCTGCAAATATATACTGAACGATTGTAATAATGATCGTTCCATAAAAACAAACAAAACTCAATTATAAATCTAGCTGACCATAAAAGGTCAATTCATTGGGTCTTAACTGTTTCTCTATGATGAATACCTCTTCTGCAATGCTACATTCCTTGTAAAGGCCCGAAGAAAACCAATTCTTGCATCGAAAAGTTTGCTTGATAAGAGCTCATGCCTTGTTATTGCTGTTGTTGGGAATGTTCCGCAGAAGAAGAAGCTCCCCATAATGATTGATTAAGGGCGGCATCACTTTCCTCCAACTGAAATATATAAAGAGAAAAAGACAACAATGTTGTGAAAGATCTCAAATGAATTCAATTTCTTGGGCTATAAAATTTTGATGGCACTACCTTTCTCTTAAGATCTCTGTTGGTTTCCAATAACATCACCTCCTGTAAATTAATCAATATGAGAGTGTTGTATTGAGATTATTGAACACTGTGAAGCTCTCCGTGTACCTTTCTTTTGGGTCAGATAGTTGATCAAGCATCAGACCGGGACTGGCAATAAGAAAACAAATCTCAGATTTGGTACTGTTCTAAATTCTCTTTGGACCAAAGAATCAAATATAAGCTTGTGATTTCTTGAGATTGTGTATACCTTTGTGGATCTTATTTGCCTGTGATGTATATCCTGGATGTTCTAGCTGCTCAGGCTCATCCAATCCCAGCCCCGGCTATCTCGCCACCTAACAAATGTAAGGACAAAAGAGTTAAGTAGCTGGAGACTTTGGAGTAAGCAATTAATTCTCAAGATGTGTAATTAATCACGCTATGCACCGTTGTAAATATTGTAGGATCAGAACTCTCGATTTGAGTTTCCATCATTTAAATTTTAAAGTTGAGGTTAGTGTTTGACAATTCATATATTTATATATATATAAAGAGAGAAAATATACATGGAAGTCTTTAGCTGATTGATTTGGATCCATTGTTGCATAGTTATGTTTTCTATTTTTCTCAACCGTCTTAGCCATTCTACTAATTCTTACAAACAAATGATCACTTAACAGAATCCTAATGTATATCTACCAAAGTCACTAATCATATCCGCAACTCATCTGAAGCATCATAACTTATTAGTTATAAATACCTGATGCATATCGTTCACCACTGTTGTTGACATTCTGATTGGGTAAACATAGGTGATGCAGACAGATGAAGAATGCAGTAGATGAAACATTGAACTCTGCGTTATCGTTTTACTCTAGCTTTCCCTTCTCCTTTGATGACATCGAATTTGAGCAACATCCTCATGAGAAGCTATGCATTCATGACAGACTCCTCCACCGCAACTTCCATCCCTCCATTTTAAAAAAAAAATCCAAAGCACGAACCTGTTTTCCTGCAAACACACAATCATTCATTCCCCTTTTCATACAAAAAAAAGTTTGCAGTTCTTATAAACTCACCATGTCCGACCTCCCATGTGATAGCTTGAACTGTAGCAATTCCCTTTTCTATCTCTCCGTCCCTTGCTCCATGGCTGTCCATCTTGATCTGACTGTTACTTGGTCCATCAGCTCAACTCAATCTCTCAAAGCTCTCAGAGAACCTATAAAGAGATCGAAGAGGAGTATGAACCCTAAAATTTGATGTGAAGCTGATGGAGATGGTAAACGTTTCTCGGTTTCTATCTTGTTTTCACGGATTAAGAGAATGTTTTTCAAGAGTAGAAAGCTAACCTTTTTATAGGTGTAGATACACACGGCTTTACAGAAGAGAAAGATCCATTGAATGTCGGTTTGTGGTTGATGGAGTTAAGAAGGAGATAAAGGGAATGAGTCTGCTCAAAACGTTTCGGTTAATCAGCACAGAAGACTAAAGGACGCGATTGAAGACGATTGAAAAGCCAGAAAGAGATCGTTCACGCTGATTTGAGACACTCGATCTGTCGAAACTCCATTGTTGGTTTTAAAGAATATCATCGTCGTCAGAGAATGAAACCTAAAATTTCTCGGCTTGCAAGACGACAATTGTTTCTAGGTTTTGGACTGTTTAAGTTACACAGTAAGCCCACATAAACGCAGCCCATTAAACATATACCATAAATGAAACGCAGAGTTGTTAGACATCGCAGACGACCTGTTGAACACTTAGTCCTTTTGCAGAGCATATGGGCCTTTCTTTAATGTAAACCGAAGCCCAACGTATACATCTCGTCTTAAGCAAACATAAGCCCGGTTATGGAGTATATTTGTGCACAGATGAAGACACGTGTCGTCTCTATAGGAAAAGAGTTTCCACGTGGACACACATGAGAGGCACCAACAATTATATATATATATAAATAGATATATCAAAAGATATCTTTAGCCTAGATCTATATTTGACCCTAAATGTTATATAAAATGATTTTGGTCGCAAACCATCTTCATTTTTAGAGGAAGACACATCGTTTCAGTATATTTGGAAAAAACAAAATTTTTTTTATCTTTTTTACAATAATACATTGGAGACATTTCTTCATTTAAAAAAAAAAATTATCTATTTTAGAAAAAAAATAGAAGAAAATGTTATAGATGATCTAAGAAAAATCATAAAATAAACAGAAACATGTAAGAACGTAGAATCAGCAGCAATGTATAAACCAACCAGATCATGTGGATTGGCTACAAACCCGGTGGATTGGCCAACATTCGCGTCAGAGCTCGAGATGTTCCAGAGATTACATGAGGACTTCGAGGATGTGAGCGTATCCCATATTCCTCGTAGTAGGAATGGTCGGGCGGACTCGCTAGCGAAAGAAGCAAAGACGAAAGGCTATATTTTTTTCCATATAGATTAGACCCGGCCAGACGGGGGTACTCTGTGGAGAATCGACTCGTTTGACCACCACTTGATCTAGTTTAAATGGGTAGCTGAAAAAAAAAAAAGTATAAACCAACCAGATTTACATGTGCGAAACTGCTTTGATCAAAAAATTGACTCCTCCACAAATTTCTACAAGAACCCATCAATCGCTGCACTGAAGCAGATAATTTAGCAATACAGTAAACGAAATTGAAACGAAATGCTTAAAGATGAGTCCATAATCTTTTCTCGTTAGTCAAATAATACACATGATGGGCCTATTTTCGGCCCATTAGTGGCTAATAACACAACTCTTCTCTTCTTCTTCTGCTTCCATCGGAAGCCCTAAAATCTCCTCTCCGCTACAGACTCGCGCCCTTTTTGCCGTTAATCGAATCTCAGAAACCTCAACCATGGCGGCGGCGAACGAGCACACCGTCCTACAATTCGCGACTCCGTCGTCGACAACCTCCATCCTCACGGCGAGGATCCACCCCCTCGTGATCTTCAACGTCTGCGATTGCTTCGTGAGACGTCCCGACTCAGCCGAACGAGTCATCGGCACTCTCCTCGGATCAATCCTACCCGACGGAACCGTCGACATCCGCAACTCGTACGCCGTCCCTCACAACGAATCCTCCGATCAGGTTCGAGTCTTTCTCCTCGGAATCGATCTGTTTGCTAGAATAAGATTGTTAGCTTGCGAGAATGTGAGATGAAACGTTTCGTATCGATACAGGTCGCTGTGGATATTGATTATCACCACAACATGTTAGCTTCGCACCTTAAGGTGAATCCCAAGGAGATCATCGTTGGCTGGTACTTTCTCACATGATTAGGCATTGGATCTTAGCTGATAGAGAATTAGAGATAATGTATTTGATCTGATGATGTATGTAGGTATTCAACTGGTCTTGGGGTGAATGGTGGTAGTGCTTTGATTCATGACTTCTACGCTAGAGAAGCCACTAACCCTATTCATCTGACTGTGGACACTGGTTTTACAAATGGTGAGGGTGCTATCAAAGCTTTTGTATCTTCAAACCTTTCACTTGGTGATCGTCAGCTAGCTGCACAGTTTCAAGAGGTTCCTGTTGATCTCCGTATGGTTGAGGCTGAGAGGGTCGGATGTGAGTTTTCTAACTTTTGTTTCATCTTCCGTATACTGATTTTCATTAGTAGTCCCCATCGTCAGTTTCTGCTTGCTTGATACAATATCTGCAGATTGTCTCTTTAATGATTGTGAATGAGTGAACTGAATTGAGAATTTAAGCTTTGTCTCTTTATATGGATGGCTTTACAATATCGAAAGATTGTCTCTAAATGATTGTGAATGAGTGAACTGAATTGAGTATCGTAGCTTTGTGCTTTTTATGGGTTTATCGTTTCGAATTTATTAATTCTGATAGTCTAAGAAAACACCATTTTGATTCTGCAGACGATGTCCTCAAGGCAACAGCGGTTGACAAACTCCCAAATGACATGGAAGGAATGGAGCTAACACTGGAGAGACTGTTGACTTTAATCAACGATGTCTACAAATATGTTGACAGCGTCGTGGTGAGCTTTTGTTATACACTTTAAAGCTAAAACAGGATAGATCTTTGTTATATATTTTTTTGATGAAATTTCTCAGGAAGGTCAAAGACTTCCAGACAACAACATAGGACGATTCATTGCAGAGGCAGTAGCCTCGCTTCCCAAATTACCCCCGCAAGTCTTTGATAACCTTGTGAATGATAGTCTCCAGGTAAAAAAAAAAAACTCTTAGCAGTAAAAACAAGTTATACATGTGATTGTAAGTTCGTAACTAATGGGTGGGTTGTGTGCTGTTACAGGACCAATTGCTTCTGTTGTACCTGTCGAGCATAACAAGGACACAGCTGAGTCTAGCGGAGAAGCTAAACACAGCCGCTCAAATGCTGTAATTAAGCTTTTGAAACACAAGGTTTTGCTGAAAATGAGGAATGTTGCTTTTGGTTTCAATGTTTTTTTTTTTTTTGACAAAAAGTTTGTGTAAGATTCAGTCTCCGAGTATGGATGGTGTAGCGTCGTAAGACATTCGGATTCGAGATACTAAAACAACACGTTGTGTTGATATAAAGTTCAGAACAAAACAATAACACTAAAACATACAACAACGTTCATGGATATTGTTTTCGCCTTAAAATCCTCAAATATATTATAGAAACATTACGGTCTCTTTCAGCATACGTGACAAAATGTTTTAAATACGGCCGTTTATATCACACTTAACAATATGTGTAGGCCGGTGTGTAGATGGGGTCAATAAAGGCATGCATGCACTTGTAATGAAAATGAGCAACTTGCATGCATTCTTCACATTAATCTAACTTATCATTCCACTTCACCCACCTTTACTCTAATGGTTATCGGTCACCATAGTCTCACACTTTTCTTTTCTTTACACAAAATAGCATCATACCTATTAGCTTTTTTTTTTTTTTGAGCAACTACATCATACCTATTAGCTAATATATTGATAATCACTTTTATAGTAGTAGAGGCCTGCTAAGCTGCTGTAGTATGTCACATGGATCTCGATGAAACTTATTCAGAAACTGATTTTTTTAATGAGAAATTTAACATTTTAGAACCCTATTTACGATTATCTGAATAAATCTCATGATTTTTACCAACTGAACTCCTTTTCAATGTAAGGTAATACATGCATGCATGACTCAATGGCTAGCTACAACTATATCAATCTAAGTTGGACTTTTCAACACACACTGCAAGAAAACAGCAAGGATTCTGAGGGAAAAAATCGTCGGAATTTCGTCGGAATATCGTTATTCCGACGACATACCGACGAAACAAGTCGTCGGAAATAATTCCTCGGAATTTCTTCTTTCCTCGGAAATTCCTCGGAATTTTCCGACGGAATTCTGAGGAAATAAACTTCCGAGGAAATTCCGAGGATCACTAGTTTGTCGGAAAGGTCCTCGGAATATACCGAGGGAGAACTTCGTCGGGATACTTCCTCGGACGTTCATCGATCGATGCGTTTTTAGGCATATATACATCGATCGATAGGATTTATGTCCAAAAACGCATCGATCGATCGAGTAAAAAATATAATTAATTTCCTCGGAATGTAAAAAATATTAATTTTTT
>NC_027751.1:4534211-4551708 GCF_000695525.1 Brassica oleracea var. oleracea
TCGGAATTTTGTAAAATCCCCCAACGGCTCTCTAACGGCTATAATATTTCCTCGGAATTCATCGGTTTTTTCCGAGGAACCCATTTTCCCTCGGAATTTCCTCGGAATATTCCGACGGATAGATATTTCCTTGGAATTATGTCGGTATATTCCGAGGAAATTCCGAGAAAACCCAATTTTGTGCTTCCTCGGAATTTCCTCGGAAATTCCTCGGGATATTCCGAGGATTTCATTTTTCGTCGGAATGTCCGTCAGAATACTGCTGTTTTCTTGTAGTGACGGTCGACCTTTATATATGTAACCAAAATAATTATAAAAATCGACATATGTGTAACCAAATGAACTACCCATCAATGGTCCCGTGATAGATTTATCATCATGATCTCCGTTCAAAGTATACTAGCTACATGGTCCCGTTTTAAACTTAACGATTCAGACACTTTATTTGTAAGTGATACAACATTTATAGTCGGTAATATCTAAAACACAAAGTTGCAAAAAAAATATCTAAAACACAAACTAGACTATCGAAATATCTCTGTTTATGTTGGTGCATGTACAAAAGAGAAACAAACGACGAACATACGGAGTGACGTGTAAATGTAAGACTAATGCATAACCCAAAATTTGTAGTCTATAATATCAAAACCGGTTTTGGGTAAAGCGAAATGAAACATCCACCTCAATTGTTCAAATTTTTTGAAGAAATTTGAATAGATAAAGGCCCATAAATTGTAAAAAAAAATTATGAAAATCTTTATTAAATCGGTTACAGCTCCCAAAATCTTAAGATTGGTTAAATTCATATTGACACAGTTGAAAACATTGTTTTATTTTAAAACATATCATTGTTAGAGCATGATTAAACTCATCTCTTAAGTGGGTTCTTAAGAGGTGGATCCCACAATTTTCTCTAAAACCACATCTTCCTTTTCTTCTCCAAGAGGCAAGTTTGGTGGGTTCTTGTACTGTTCGCGGATCCCACTGACACGTGGCGGCCTGCGATTGGTTCGTTTTTAATTTTTTTTAAAAAAAATAAAAAATAAAAAAATAAGAACCCAAATGGAGTTTTAAGGGTTAATGGTGCTCTTATTTATTCTAGAATTAGCTTATTTAGCTTATTTTTAATGGTCAGTTTTATATCTATATATGTCACAATCAATCCCTCGTATAGTAGTTGCACTAGTAGTGGTGATTATGCTTATATTTGCATATAAAAGTAATGATGTTAGCTGTCATGAACACATTTGATATTCAATGTATTTTGGAAAACTATTATACTAGCTTGTTACTAGAGGGTTGGATTCTTTCTTTTGTCACCAATTTAGGTTTGGATTCGATGCATTTACATGACATAATGAGTTCCGATATTTTAAACATAAATATTTTGTCTATTAATTATCAAGCAACAACAATACTAATTTTGATTATCCGGAACCAAAAAGAGGCAGAGGGCAGTTAAATACATTCCATAGTCTACGGTGCAAGAATCAAAAGGCACAGCTTGTAAGGAAAAATATACATATATATTATAATTAGTACTTTGTTATGTATTCGGATGAACTTAAAGCGTAAAAATATGAGAGGAAATTAATTATTGAGGGAAAAGTTTTTTTTTGTCTATGTGATTTCATTTAATTAATTTTGTGAAATTGTTTTAAGGAGAGTCGATAAAGGACAATGATCAGATGTCCCATTCCAAATGATTTAAGGAGAGTCGATAAAGGACATTTTGGAGACAAGTGATGAATGAACATAGCTCAAAAACGGAACTTGAAAATGAATGAAAAGAAAGAGATAATTTTTATGTAATCTATAGTTGATGTAGAAGGAAGAATAAAAATGAATATGACGAACACTGCCTTGGTTCAAAGTATGTTGTTTACATGCATTTAGTTAGCTAGTGGTACATGAACCCACGTTTTTAAGTATATATACATGCTACTAATTAATTCCAACAAAAACAAACAAAAGTAATATTATATGCACCAACGGGGTCTTGTCAAAGGTTTGACTTATGTTGTGATAATGTTTTATTTGTTTTAATGGGAATATAATTTATGTTCAATCGTGGGATAGATCGAATGGTGTCACTTAAAAGGTCATCCCCACATACAACCCTTGGAAAAAATATTATATCCGCGTCCATTTCACTAATTTTTTTGAAAAAACCTGCAAGATTTACGGATAGTTTTAATTAAAATTAAATGATTATTTTCATTATATTTTTTTAAAAAAATAAAATTTATATATTTTCATTATTTTAACAAATGTAAAAATATTTTGTATAATTAAGTTCTATAAAAAAATTAAATATAGTTTTAAATCATTTTTTAAAAAAATTACGGGTTGGAAAATACATGCGGCCGACCAGTATCCATCTCACATAAAACAAATTCAACATGCATTTATATATACAATTCAAAAAATCTAAACCAGTCGACCGAATCCACCTTGCGGTAGGTAAAAAGGGAGGAAACCCACCGATATAACTCAAATTCTCAGCTATATCCACTTAGAGTTATGCTTGGATGCCCTTAATACATAGAACCACACATTGGTAATCATCCCAATATGTAAAAAGTGTCTTAGATATTCAAAACAGAAAAAATCAGAGAACAAAAAAGTTGGTGTAATGCTTAATCTTTTTTCTTTTGTGCCCTTTATATATACATAGAACCACACATTGGTTTTCATCCAAATATGTAAAAAGTGTGTCTTAGTAATACATAAATATTCAAAACAGAAAAAAATCGAGGAACAAAAAGGCTAGTGTAATGCTTATAGAACCACAACTTCAAGAATCAAAAGACCAAACTTCAAATAAAAATACTCTCTTATTAATGCTCAAGAAACTTCACAAAACTTAAGCTCTCAAATCACCCACACGATTTACATAATCTTTCATCGACATTTATATATAAATCATAAAGACCTAAACACACTTAACATAGGATAGTTAGATACTCCTAACTATAAAGGACTTTCCTATTTCCAAAACATGTAGCTTGATCCTTAAGCTACTCCAAGCTTATCAACATTCTCCCCCTTAAGCTTGATCTCATCTTCACACACATTTCGAACTCCAATAAGATCTCTCATCTCTTTGAACTTGATCCTTCCAAGTGATTTAGTAAGAATGTCCGCCTTCTGTTCATTACCTGGAACATGTATAACTTCAACTTGCTCCTTTTCAACGCATTCTCTTATGAAGTGAAATCTTCGATGTATGTGTTTACTTCGTCCATGAAACACAGGGTTTCTTGAAAGCGCAATTGCAGATTTGTTGTCGACTTTAATGGTCACGCGTTTACTCTCTTCTCCAATAGCTTCACCTAAGAGTTCTTGAAGCCAAATAGCCTGCTTTGCTGCCTCGGTAGCTGCCATAAACTCAGCTTCACATGATGATAATGTGACAATCTCTTGCTTTGTTGAACTCCAAGTGATAGGCGCCTGACCAAGATAGAATATATGTCCCGAAGTACTTTTGCCATCATCTAAGTCCACATTGTGAGAACTATCACTGTATCCTATCAGCTTCACATTATTTCCCCGAAGGTAGAACAATCCAAGAGAGCTCGTTCCTCGGAGGTATCTAAGAATCGCCTTTAGTGCTGCACTATGAGACTCTTTAGGAGCCTGCATATATCTGCTGAGAACTCCAACGCTAAAGGATAAGTCAGGACGAGTGTGGAGTAAATATCGGAGACAACCAATACGTCGACGGTACTCTGTTTCATCAGTACTTCTTTCGTCTTCATGCTTTGAGAATTGAGCATTTAGCTCCATCGGCACATGATCCAAGTTACATGACTCCATTCCAGCTTCTTCTAAGATTCTCCGAGCATATCTGTCTTGCTTGAGTATAATACCGCCGTTGAACTGCACAACTTCTATTCCCAAGTAGTATGTTAGCTTACCAAGGTCACTCATCTCGAATTTTGTGGTCATCTCTTCTTTAAACTTAGAAATAGCGACAAGAGATGATCCTGTAACAAGTAGATCGTCCACGTATACTACCACAATGAGGAGATCCTGTTTTGCTTCCTTGCGATAGAGGCTTGGCTCCTTAGAACATCTCTTAAAACCTAGTCCACGCAAGATGTGATTCAGTTTTATATTCCAGGCTCTAGGTGCTTGGCGCAAGCCATAAAGAGCCTTCTTAAGCTTATACACCTTTTGTTCTTCTCCTGGAACAATAAAACCCTCTGGTTGCTTGACAAACACTTCTTCTTTTAGTTCTCCATGAAGGAATGCGGTTTTAGCGTCGAGATGATGTATCTCCCAGCCATGAGATCCTACCAAAGCAATGATTAATCGAATGGTTTGTATACGAGCTACTGGACCGAATACTTCATCGTAGTCTACTCCATGACGCTGAACGTACCATTTTGCAACCAACCTCGCTTTATATTTACTAATAGTTCCATCAGCATTGCGTTTGACTTTGAAAACCCACTTTACTCCTATAGGTTTCACACCATCAGGGAGTTCCACAAGATCCCATGTGTTGTTCTTTTCTATCGAGAGTATTTCATCCTTACAAGCTTCTATCCAGACCTCTAACTCCTTAGCTTCATTAAAATCCCAAGGTTCATCATTGATGATCATTAATAATCGCTCACCTTCCACTTCAGCAAGAAGAACATAATCATCGAGATAAGAAGGTTGAGTTCTTGCCCTTGTTGATCTTCTAGGTTGTGTATTGTCTTCTTCACCCTCGACTTCATCGTTAACCTCCTCATCGTCCTCATGTACATTCTCATCCTCAGTAACTTCTATGTCTGGAGTTTCTTCCTCTAAATCACTTAAACGCTTTGTATTTATCTCAAGCTCTCCATGATCATTATCTTTCATGCGTTCTTCAGAGTTCCATATCCATTCTTTCTCCTCGTCAAATATGACATCGCGGCTCACCACAATCTTTCTACTCTTTGGATCATAAAGGCGATATGCCTTTGATCCTGGCTCCACGCCAAGATGAACCAGAGCAAGTGATATGTCATCTAATTTCTTCCTTCCAACGGTTTTAGTTGCAGCGTAGCAAACGCATCCGAATACTTTCAGGTGAGCAAGGTTTGGTTTTCTCTGTCTTAGTGCTTCATACGGTGTGCTTAGCTCCAATGATCTTGTCGCAACTCTGTTTATCAAATAGGTTGCGTGCCTTATTGCTTCACCCCAAAGTTGATTTGGCATACTCATGTGCTTTAAAATGCTTCTTGTCATCTCTAGCAACGTCCGATTACGTCTTTCTACCACTCCGTTCTGCTGTGGCGTGTACGGCGCGGTAAGATGACGATTGATACCGTTGATGTTACAGTATGTCTGGAATTCATGAGAAACAAATTCACCTCCTCTATCGGTTTGAAGTGTTCCAATCTTGGCTTGTGTTTCTTGCTCGGTAAGTTGCTTAAACCTTTTGAATTTTTCAAACGCTTCATCTTTTGTTTCCAACAATATGGTCCACATATATCGTGAGTGATCATCGATAAGCACAAATGCATATCTCTTGCGTGCTGGTGTCGCTGGAGTTATAGGACCACAGAGATCAGCATGAATAAGCTCGAGAGGTTTAGATGCTCTGTACGTCGTCGCCTGTGGAAAAGACTTCCTGGTCTGTTTTCCTCGCAAACATGAGTCGCATGTCTCAATGATGTGACCAATATCCGGAACCCCGACAACTGTGTCCTTGTTAACCATCAGCCTTATCGTATCTTTATTAATATGGCCCAACCGTTCGTGCCACATAGCAGAGTTCGTCGAGGCCTTTAGTTGTAAGCACTTCACCGTCTCGACATTGAGAGAGACCTTGTATAATCGGTTATTTGATCTTGTTGTCTTGACCATCAGCTGCCCTGTCCGATCTAGCAACGTTAATGTGTTCCCTTTCATGTTTACTTCACACCCTACTTCTGTGGCTTGTCCCAAGCTCACGATATTGCTTTTCAACGTAGGTATGTAATAGACGTTGTTGAGAACCTTTTTGTCTCCTCCTTTAAACACAAATCGAACTGAGCCTTTTCCCACTATGTCCACTCGTGAATCATCTCCAAACCTCACTTTCCCGGTGATGGTTTCATCAAGCTCATAGAAGAAGAGACGGTTACCACTCATGTGGTTGCTGGCGCCATTGTCTAGATACCACACATCCTTCGTATCTCCTGCGGTTTCAAAGGTGCTAGGGTTTACTTTTCTTTCGTTGAGAAAGACTACTTCGTTCATCATTAATGTATCTGCTTCTAGAGTGTCTTCATCCTTTTTTTCAATCGTCTCTTGAAACTTTAGTTTCAGATCTGGGCAGTCTTGAACGTAATGTCCAAGCTTGTCACACCTAAAGCATGTTATGTGTGAAGCATCTCCCCCTCTTCCTTGCTTATAAGCATCTCTTTGTTGCTGAAAAGACCCGTAGCGCCCGCGGCCTCTGCCTCTCCAGTTTTGCCGTCCACGTCCCCGACCTCGATTACTATAGTTGTTTCCATATTTTTCTTGGTTCGAAGAGTCAGTATACATCAATTTGCCAGAGTCATCATGCGTATCTTCTTCTTCTTCAGTGATTCTTTCTTCATACGCCTTAAGTCGTCCAACGATATCCTCAAAACTTGTTACGTTGAGGTCCAGAACTTGTTCAAGAGAAGCAACTATATGAATATACTTCTTTCTTGGTAAGCTCTTCAAGAACTTCTTGACAAGTTTTGGCTCTTCAATTATCTCTCCCAAGGAAGCAGATTTTGAAGATATTTCGGATAGTTTGCCGACGAACGCATCAATACTATCTTCATCTTTCATCTTAATTCTGTCGAACTCCGCCATCAAGGTTTGTAGTCTAGCCTCACGCACTCTCTCGGTTCCAACATGACATGTCTGTATGGCATCCCAAACTGATTTTGCTGTGTCCAAGTCTCCAACGTGCAAAGTTAACGCCTCGGGTATAGATTGGAACAAGAGGGCAATAGCCATATTGTTCTTGTCTTCTACCTTGCTCCCGGGGTCGATTGCCTCCCAAACTTTGTTGACTTTAAGCGCTATTTTCATCCTCATTGCCCAGACTATATAATTTGTAGAGTTCAGCATCGGAAACTTGATGGTGGTGGAACCACCATCTTTTTTATTCAACTCGATTTCTTCTTTCACTTCCGCCATCGATTTTTTTATTTTTTTTTCCTTTAAGCTCTGATACCAAATATAGAATCACAACTTCAAGAATCAAAAGACAAAACTTCAAATAAGAATACTTTCTTATTAATGCTCAAGAAACTTCACAAAACTTAAGCTCTCAAATCACCCACACGATTTACATAATGTCTTTCATCGACATTTATATATAAATCATAAAGTCCTAAACACACTTAACATAGGATAGTTAGATACTCCTAACTATAAAGGACTTTCCTATTTCCAAAACATGTAGCTTGATTGTAGCTTGCTCCTTAAGCTACTCCAAGCTTATCAACAATGCTGAATTTCTTTTTTTCCCCTTTGTGCATTAGAAATAGAGGATATATTTTAAATATTCTTTATTTGTCCAATTCGTTTGCAGTAAGTGTATATGTTTTTCTGTTTTTGTGTCTTTTAGTTGCATGTTTTCTCGTCTGCGGTAATTTGTGATGGGGTGTTGTTTATAATAACTAAAGAAAATTTAATGTGCATGGTTAGATTTGTTTTATATGAATTAATTCTTAGAATTTATACCACTGTAATTTTGCAGAGGATTGTGTGCTAATATAATTTTATTTGACAGCAACGTACACAGACACCATTAAAACTCTGTAAACCCAATTGATAATTTGATGTCCATCTGAACTACGAAAGACAATTGTTTCTGAACATTATATACTAGACTGTCTGTCTTTGTATTTTGCGTTAAAAACATATAGAATTTCTCAATGTCTAAAACTTTTTCCTAGTATGAGAATGTCTTCCAAGTATGTTGCATAAGCAGCAAGTCATTCTTTAGGTTCCAAAATCATTTCACTAGCTGAAAATAATCTGTTAAAAAAAATTACTTACATGAAATTTTATTGATTTCTTCATGCTTTCCATGATCCGAATGAATACTTCGATTTCTCCGAATCATTTAATGGGATTTGGTTTGAACAAAGGAACATGCAGTAGATGAAGTTCTTTCGAAAGGTTAATTACTTTTCACCATCGGTGTAAACGAGTAGACAACTCGTTTATAAAAAAAATATTATAAGCTAATTTTGTTTAACAATTTTGGTTAAAACGGTCCATATATATTGGTCAACCACTGATTTTTAATAAAATATCTAATTACCGTGTAATAATATTTTTAAACAATACTTTTCATCAACAATTGAAAAACTTTTAAATGAATAATAAACAAAAATATTTCATACAAAATATAACGAAGAGTTTTTTCGTAACGCAACAAAGAAAATTATATAAATCAAATATCTTTAATGGACAAAATTGACGCCAACAAATACTATAGATTAAATAAAAATGTTGTTAGAAATCGGCGACGGCCTTCGAAATGGGTGGATAGCCCAAGTGTGCCTTTTCTGTACCAAACAGAAAAAAATCGTCAAAATGGTCTGCACAAACCACACAATAGCCATTTTCTATATTTCCACCCCTATCGATATTTCCAAAACCATCTTCGAATTTACTGGGTGTGTCTGATTGCATACTCACGAAATTTTAGGACGGGGCACAATTATTAAAAAATTTGTTTTTTATGTAAAAGTATTATTAAAATATAAATTAAAAATTATTCAACTAAGCATGAAACAAACTACAAAATATGATTTGATTACACAATTTTTGATAAAATTAAAAAATACGTTGAAGTATGAAAACATCATCTATTTTGAAACATAAAAAAACTCCATAAAATATCAACTATTTTGAAACGGAGTAAATATTACACAATAGTTTTTAATTATAGGGTCCAAATGGTGACTTAGGAAATTAATGGAAATAGTCAATTCCTATTCATTCCGTAAAAATTACACCTTTGTAATTTCTTGAATTTTAAAGAACTACGGAAGAAAAACATTTTTTATCAAAATTGATATGAAACAAAAAGAATAAATATTCATTTTCATTCTTTTATTTTGTTCCTATTCATTCGTATTCTTGTTTTAAGGGTCACTAGCTGTATTCTTATTTGCTTCCACTCCCATTTATTGACTCACTAATTATATAACCCCTAGACTAATCACAGAGATATTGTGATTGATTGGTTCTGCTTTTTTTATAAGAATTTGTTCAAAATAGATCATGATGATTTGATGGTCCAACTAATCATCTTTAATGTGGGTTCTTAAATTAAGTATATAAATATTAATATTATATTAACATCTATAATTTATTATATCTTTATCTGTAATTTATTATATTTCAGAATTTGTATGAAAATTTTAACTGAAAATGCTCTAAGTAAGTATATCTCAAGTTCAATTAGTTTATGAGTGCTGATTTGTAACTTCATACATGGATACGTATGAAAAATTAAGAGAATTCTTTTTGTTACCAATTAAATTTGTGACTTTTAAACCACATTATTTTTGGTCAGGAGAGCAAAAAAAATTATTTTGCAAGATTTTGTTCATTAAAATAAAAAAAAATACGAACATTCGTATGACCGTCGAAAGTTATGGATCGAAGCTTCGTATATGTGTGGCTGGTTATAAAATATAAGTAAAACCTTGTCTGAATGTATCCACTTGTAATCTATAAATTCGATTTTAACCCGCACGTTCGTACAAATATTTTTTCATTTTATAAATGTATTTGATGTTATTACAAATGTTGTAGTTATATAATTTTTTTTAGTGTTATATATTATATAACTCTATAATATCATTGTTTATAATAATACATAGTGATTTGTTTAATATATTTATTTTTTATTATTTTTATTATTTACGAATATATTTTTGAATTAAGTACAATAAAATAACAATTTGAAATAATCAAATAAATAATCTCTTCCAAAATATGTTTTTTCTTTAATTTATACATTTGGCATATAATACATTTTTAAAAATTATTTATTTATATTATAAAAATATATATGTTTAAGAAAATATATATTTACATGTTGTGTTTATAAAAATATACTTTAACATATGTCATTTAGTATTTTACGGGATTTATAAGTAAAACACTGTTTTGTTTAAATAATAAAACCATATTATTTTAGTAAATTTTATACCTAGTAGCATCTATCAAATTATTTTAGTAAATTTTATTGATATATGATATTTTTTGGATTTTATGATATTTTTTTTTCAATTCAGATTTCAAAATATTAGATTATTTTAATTTTTACAACATAGTTTGTTTTTTCGTGGTGCATTTTAAAAAGTTATTTGTTATTATCTATGATTTTATCTTTTGTAAAATTTAAAATATTATCATTTTGAATTTGGATATTTATTTTCAAAATTTTATATTTTGTCAAGAAAACTTTGGAAAATTACGCAACTATTTTTGAGTTTGGAAGATTACATGAATTTTGAATTTTGTTTTTTTACTACATTAATACATTATTTTATGAAAACTATTTGAACTTTTGGTAATGTTTTCTAAATTTTTCTAACTGATTTTTTTATAATTAAATTAAAAAGTTATAATTAAAATTTGATTTGTCATTAATATTTTAAATGAATTATTAAAATTTCATAGTTTTCTGATATCATATTTTAAAAATAGTATATGAACTAAAGATTATTATATAACATTATATTTTTTTATATAAACATTTTTAAACAATATATTATTGAGTGTTTCAAAAAATAAAGATAACATATAGTTGTAGATATAAAAGCTTAACCTATGTTCATAAATTTATTTTTGTATAAAAATATTATGCAGTTTACAAATTTTAACTCATTTTAATGATGAGTGATATTTATTTAAATGATTTTTTTTTTAAATAAAATTTATTAGTTTACCTATTTAATATATATTTCATATTTAATTCATAAATCACTTCTATTTTCATAATATAATTACAAAATTTATAAAATAGTATAGAATTTTTTATTTTCTTATTTTATAATATAATTTTAATTAATATTGATTTATAATAATATTATATTACTTTTTACGAAATTAATTAATGTGTTATTTTATAAAAATATTTAAAGTTTAGTAAGATTTTATTAAATTTTTTCTCAACAGATTTTGTTATAATTAAAAAAAAAAAATTATATTTGGTTTATTATTAATGCAAATAATTAAATATGTCATATTAACTAATTATTTAAGTGGTCCTTCTATGACTTGTTAATAGTAGATAAAATAAAGACCCTAAATTAATAGATTAGATTAGAGAAAGTTGACAAAAAAAAACTATTAACCATTATTTTAATTACTTGAATTCACACATGTTAATAGAGCACATCTTAATTTAATTCTTGAACTCATTTCCAATATAAAATGATTTCTATATAGTATTATTTAATTTAACATCCTCAAAACCACGGCTTAAAAAAATTATATGTCCATAAGTTGACGACTAATGAAAGTATATCCCATAATATTACCAAGTGTTCATCATACTGAAGTTCAATTATCTTGACTTACAAATTGCATAGACTTACTAGTTGATATATATAGAATAACCTATGATGGATATAACTATTTCAAATTAAATTAGTTAGAGTGCTGATTTGTAACTTCATAAATGGATTTATATGAAATTATGAGACTTATTATTTTTATTTATCAATTAAATTCGTTTGAACCACAATATTTTTATATTTTAATTCTCAAGATTATGTTCATTAGGCTACAAAGAATATGAACTTTCGTATATATGATTAAACCGTATATAAAAGTGATGGATCGAAGCTTCTCATGTGCCTGGCTGGTTCTAAACTGTCAAAATGTTCCGCTTGTAATCCACTTGATTAAACTACTAACCATTATTTTACTTGAATTTACACATGTTCGTATATAGCACATCTTACTTTTTTCACATCTTACTTTTTTTTTGTCAACGACACATCTTACTTTATTATTGAAACTATTAGACACAAAGCGTCCTACATCGGTAGTTGTAATAGAACCTAAGTAATATATAAGATAGATGGATCACTACACTTATCACCAATTAGTTTTATGTTAGAAACCCGTCTAGCTTTACATGGTATCAGAGCCCGATCCACGAAGTCTAACCCGATCCATCGATTTAGCCCAAAGTTGGTCTATCGATCCTTGTCCGAGCATTCCGAGATTGATGCTAAAAGAGTCATCATCTCGAGAGGGAGTATTAGACGCAAAATGTCCCACATCGGTAGTTGGAAGATATCCTAAATAATATATAAGATAGATAGACCACTCCAATTATCACCAATTGGTTTTAGAATGGAAGTCCGTGTTGCTTAGCAGAAACTCCCTTCCAATACAAAATGATAATATACATTCCACGTACAGAAAATAAAAGTTTCGCTCGAATTATCAACCTGTCATACACGTGGTCGATCTCAGAGCTTCGCCTTAATCTAGCGAGCGATTGATAAATTTATCTAACACACTAATATTTTTTCAATCATCGGACAACTAAAGTATATTTCATTATATTTCATATAATTCAAGAAAATTCTTAGGGTTTCCAAAGGACAAACTATTGTTAAGTAGACGCAAATATATACTAATAAAAAAAAATCTTGATTGATTATGGTTTTCAATGATCGTGATTGATTATGGATATCCAGATCAACTTCATCGAATAGTACAATTTAAAAGATTTTTTTTTTTGAAAAGTCAAGAAAATAATCAAATTTAAATGGATTATTTCGATGATAGTGACAATATTATAATTTATTAAAAAACAAATACATAAAATGAAACTACGACCAAACCATTACCCAATTAACTACATATTTTAGAAGAGAAAAAAAAAAAAAATAGCACTAAATCAAGTTTTTGTTCCTAAACTAGCACTCAAGGTCAAAAGTCACAAAAATAGCACTTAATGTTTTATCAAAAGTCACAAACTTAGGGTTTAGAGTTAAAGGGTGGAGGTTTAGGATTTAGGGTTTAGGATTTACGGTTTAGAGTTTAGGGTTTAGGGTTTAGGGTTTAGAGTTTAGGGTTTAGGGTGTACAGTTGAGAAATGAGGTTTTGAGGATAAGATTTCAAATTTTGAAAAATAAAAAAATTAAAATTTTCAAAGGATAAACTTAGAAAAGTGCTATTTTGGTCATTTTAGTTTTTGAGTGCTATTTTTGTGATATAAACTTAGAAATGTGCTATTTTGGAGATTTGTCCTATTTAGAATTTCATTTTATTGTGGGTGGATATACAAAAGTAAAGGATGTATACAAAAGATCTAAATAAGTGAAGATAATTATCAGGAGAGAAAAATAAGTCGAGGTGCTCTTCCAAATAATATCTACGACTATACATCAGACCAGCTATGGGGGCGTCAATAATCGTCAAGAACGTTACGAGTCAATCACTTGGGTTTATGTCATGTGTTATAATTAATCACAAGTTCACAGACAACCCAACTCACGTTATATAAACTATCCATGCGATGATAATAAACAAACGATGGATTCCCCATCCAACGGTGAAGGATAAGCGTTCTCCCCTTCCTGCATGGAACCAGATCACTTCAAGTGGCAGTTTGTAATAATAAAATCTTAGGGCGCCGACAAAAACTGAAAATGACGGTTAACGAGAATCTTCGTGTAATAATTGCAGAAACCGACACTTCATATCAAAGTTAATTCAAACATAAGCTATGATTAGTATTTTCTAATTTGTTAGAATACTAATCAATAAAATATAAACATTTGAAGTGTTATGACACTGGCCAAAGCAGTTGGAACTAGACTGTATCAGTTGAATATGAGATTATTCACGCCGACTTTTTCTCGGGATTTTAGGAATGACAGCCCATTAACAGAGTGATTTATTGTGTTTTAATTAAGCACACTGGCTAATAATCTCAATTCTCGTCTGCTTGATAATAGTTTATTATTTGATCTTCAAGTAGTCTTTCAAATTGTTCGTGTACAAATTCATGTAAGACAAACGGTACAAAAGGTGCATTACAAGTCTTCTTAGTTTACATACCCTATGCAGATCTCTCGGAGTTCGAAGGACGTGGTTGACTGGTTGTAGATGTTTTTATCTTTATACAGATAAAATCTTTTGGATTTCAGAATCTTAGCTCTCATATGGTCAAAGATTTATGCAATTTCATCCTCGAACACAAAACCAGATTTTGCTCGATAGTGATATGAATATCATATACGTTAAATGATCAATATCTTTGTAAATAATGATGTGAGATACGTCAAAATAATTGATCTAACCATAATCACTTACTTTCACGCCAGTCCTTTTTTTAATTAGTGAACTCTATTTGCATTTGATCATTGTTTATAGCCTCAATACCTAAGTATATGCTAAGTCGTTAATCTAAATGAAAATACACTAACCAAGATATAAATCATAAGCATTAAGTTTATATAATTCAGTAATGTTTCATCATTCTTATAAAATGGTTGTTTAGAGCTTTTCCGAACCCAACTCTATATTTTCTTGTAAAAGTAAAAGAAAATTATAAAAGTGATTGTTTCTTTAATGTATGTTTTATAATAAAACTTTTGTATATACAGAAAAATAAAAAATAACATCATTTTCATTCCTAAATATAGATGTGGAAATACTATATTTTTATATTTTCCTTAGAAATAGAAAACCTCTATTATAGAAAATATATATTAGAACAAATCTAATGCTATAATAAAATTCTTCTATTTTAGAAAAAACATTTTAGAAGAAAATATATAAATTTGTCGGAATTAGTTTTATACTCTTTCCTTCTTAAATATAAAATGTCTAAAAAAATTATATTCTAATATATAAGATGTTTTCATATATTTAAGTAACTTTAATTTTATCAAAAATTGTGTAACCAATCAAATTTAATAGTTATATTTTGTAATTAGCTCAGTTATTTTTAATTTATAATTTTAATAATACATTTTAGATAAAAATAGTTTTTTTTTCAATAATCATATTTTATCTAAAATGTTTTATATTTAAGAACGGAAGGAGTATATTTTCTTTTCGTAAAAGGTTTTTATTTCCATCACATGCCTTTTTCATTTGTAACCCGTCCACACACGTTTCATAAATTTTTTGTCTTTTCCAATGATGCACAAAATAATCGTCAATGACGCAGTTTAAAGCCTACAGATATGTAACTCGTCTGTTATATTCTGATCTGACCTTTCCCTTTGGCTTGCTATACGTCTCAGACACTGACCTGTGCATGTATGCCATGTAACAAATGAAACAGCGTCAGTGCACGCCACGTATAGGTTTACTGGTCTCGAGAATCTGCAATAAACTTGGGGACTCTACAAATCCACACCAATATTTTGTGCACTCCTATGCAAACCTCTTTCTTCGGACATTCTCTTCGATATGAAGCAATACCTCAGCAAAAATACTAACCAGAGATTCTACCATTACACGGGGATATTGTTTCTTACATTTTTATACATTGATATTTGATTTTCATAATTAATTTTATATATTTTAGATGAGTTTTAATATATTAACTAGGTTAAAATTCACGCCTTACGTAGAATAAAGATTATATATCAACTTAATTTTCTGTATTATGTATTTTTACATGTTATAAAATAATAAATATATATTGAATAATTAAAAATTAGTAACTATTACATATACAACTAAATTAGTGTGAACATATAAATCAATTTTATTAATCCAAACAATAATTTTTTCTACCTGATAGGCTATTAAAAATAAATTTAAATGATATTAACATATATAGTATATTTTTAATATAAATGTCTATTAAATAATGATTTCTACTCATATGGTTTTTTTTATCATTTGATCTTTTATAGCAAAAACTTTAAATTACTAACAAATTTTTTTATTGTCGGATTAATAGTTTTAGTAATTTATATTTTTTAAAAAATTAAGTTGTCAATTTTTGTTCAAAGCTTTTATCAAAAATAATTGTTCAAAGTAAAGTTCAAAATTAAAATATTTATGTATTTTATATGGTATATATTTTAATTTAAAATCATATATATATATATATATTTATTTTCTAATCTTAATAATTAATTAAATTATATTTTTTACTTAATTATATAAGTTTGTAATTATTTGTATTTTTTCATAACAAAATTTTAAACCATAGATCACAAAATTTAAATGTGAGACTTTTAATAATTTTAGTAATTTATAGTCATTTTAAAAAATTCAAAATATAACATATATAAAAAAATTTAAATTTTTATTATATGGTTAATGTGATTGTTTAATTTATTTTAATAGTTTAAAATTAAACAAATATGATAGAATATACACTAATTTTTATCAAATCTTTATTATTCAAAATCATTAATTGACATATATACTTTAGCCACATTAGGCAATTCTGTCACTTTTATTTAAGGAAATAATTAAGAACATTAATATTAAATTTATGGTTAGTTTAATAAAAATCTTATTATATAATTAGATGGACTAACACATTTCTCTATTGATTCTAAGAATCATCCTATTGATGACACGTGACTACAAAAAGAAGTTGTAATGTTTCTCAATTAATATATACACTACAAGAAAACATGCCTATAACGAGGAAAAATTACGAGGAAATATATTCCTCGTAAATTTACGAGAAAATTACTACGATTTTACGACAAAACTGAATTTCGTCGTAAAGTCGTAGTAAAGTTACAAGAAAAATGTTTCGTGGTAATTTACATGTAAATTTACGTCGATTTTACGAGGAAAGAGAAAATTCGTTGTAAAGTCCTTGTAACTTTACAAGGCTTTTACGACGAAACATGTTATCATTAATTTTTGTGAAAACGTGTTTTAAGCATGCTTTACCAAACTGATACCCTCGGTTTAGAGATTTTGGAATAACTTGATTAGCTGCTATCAAAGTTACACCTCGTGAACGAATAGTTGCTAGAGAAGAATCACTTTTGCAAGAAGAAGTGTGTATCACTGAAGTGGAAGTATCTGAACAACAAACTGATGACATCCTTCTAATTGATGTGGATAACCGTCAATATGAAGATCTTTTCGACGATATGACGGATGAAGAAAGTGAAGAAGAGTTCGATGCAAGCGATGATAATCATTGTACTGATATTGTTGAAAACTCGAATGATTCAGAATGATGTAATATATGTTTTAAATATTTTTTAAAAAAATATATAAATCAGTTTAAGACTTAATGCAAGTGTATATTGTTTGGTTATAATAATTATTTGTTGGCTTTTAAGGATTTAATTGGAGTTTAGGGTTTAAGAGAAAATAGGATAAATGGGAGAATGGGGGAATGGGGTAAAAGGGATATGAGGTTATAGGTAAGAGACTTTGGGGGTTAGGGATTTGATTTTCAGGGATTCAGATACAGTCGTAGTCAATTCGTCGTAATGGAAAAACCGGGTCTGGTATATTCCTTGTAAATACACGTGTCCTTGTAAATTCGTTGTAATCATTT
>NC_027751.1:4552285-4557581 GCF_000695525.1 Brassica oleracea var. oleracea
TCTTTCTTTCGCTTTTACAACGAATTTATTTCGTCCTAAATGTTACATGGAAGTTACGACGAATCTTGCATTACGACGGGCGTTTTACAACGAAACGCTATTCCTTGTTAATTCGTTGTAACCCTTCTATTACAACGAATTAACAAGGAATATGACCCTTGTAATAAATATGTTTTCTTGTAGTGATAGGAGATTGTATTCAAAAAATCTAGACTGAATCGGTAATATAGTTAGTTTTTGTACAAATATCTGAATTCGTTTCAGATACATTTGTTATTTAGATTTTTAGGTTCATACACATCAAAACAGAACTCATCCATACCTTGAAAAACCTAACTCAAGATCCACATGAATTTTATAATATTCAAACAAAGCTAAATTAAAAAAAAAAAACGATATCCAAATTTTTTTTTCATGTTTAACTGATTTTATAAACTAATAAAAAAGTTTTTTTCTATGTATTTGATAAAATTAAGTGAAATATAAATTATTTAGTATAATAATTATATATGTTTTTAAATAATTTTCATTTATACTGCTATTAATATTTTCAAACAATACCAAAAAATATTTCAATTGTAATTATATAGATATCATCTCGTGATGATTAATTGACTATACTCTTTACACTAATATCTCTAAAATACGTCTCGTTACTTGTTTCTACGTACGTTGGATTATTGAGATTTATGGAGAGATATCTTTTGAACTAGTGTTTAAAAACCTGATTAAAATCAGTACTGGGATGTAATATATGTTAACCGCAATTCTCAAGCCTGTCTCACAGTTGTCAGTTGAATGAAAATGGCTTTCAGTAATATCCATATACAAATTGCTAATTAACACAATTCACTTTACAATTGCAAGTGTTTTTAATCACTATATTTTCACGAAATATAGAAATTTGATTCAAAAAGAGTTAATGTCTTGTTTTAAAACAACTGAAGTTATTTAAAACCAACTATATAATTTATAAGAAATATCAATTTACAACAAATAATTTAAACTGACATCAGTATCACTAAAACTAGACTCATTTTTTTAAACATATGATATACTCAAAAGTTATATACTCTCTCTGTTTCATTTTTTTTTAACGCAATACTCATTCCGTTTCATAAAGTTACATATTCTAAAAAAAATTATTTAAAAAATATAGCTTTTGCATTAATGCATGTTTTATTAACTAAATGCAAATTTCAAAAAACTTTATTGCACTTATTGAATTTTTATTGGCTTAAAATTATAGAAAAAATAAACACATAAAATTATGCAAATTTAATGTGTTCTATTAAAATGTGTAAAAAATCTAAAATATGTAACATTTTGAAACAAATGGAGTATATAAATATCAAAATTATATATTCAAAGATAATATCAACAAATTTGAACTTTCCAAGTTATCCTTTAAATGTGGTTTAAAACCACTGCTTAAAACCAGTGGTGATCATTACAAACTGAAGAGTAACGAGTGAAACATATAAGCCAAAAATTGAATAGTGGTCCATCATCTTATCTTAGCTAATAAACTCTTATCTTAGAATGTATATTAACCAATAATTTCTTACAATTTATCTGTTCATATTCACTCTAAATTCACCTAACACACACTCATCCGTTATGTGTCTCCACACCCTTTTATACAAACAAAACAAAAAGATCAAATTATCAAACACATTCAGAAATAAGGAAACAGTTTCCCAAAGCACAGGGGCTCCATTTCAATAATAACTATTAAAAAAAAAAATGAAATAAAGACACATCATCATCTGATTCATGAACCTCTTCTCTCCATCCTCCAACTATAAATACATCGTCTCTACACATTCTCTTCTCTCATCGCTCTCATTAGCAATCACACACGATCAACACACTCAGAGCTTAAAAACAGAGTAAGCAAAAATGCCTTCTCTTGAGAACTCTGTAACTGTAATCTCAAGGAGCAGAGTCTTCCCTGACCAAAAGTCAACGCTCGTTGACCTAAAACTCTCCGTCTCCGACCTCCCCATGCTCTCTTGCCACTACATCCAAAAAGGCTGCCTCTTCACGCGCCCTCATCTCCCTCCGCACGCGCTTCTCTCCCACCTCAAGCACGCTCTCTCTCTAACCCTCTCCCACTTCCCTCCTCTCGCCGGCCGCCTCTCCACCTCCGAAGACGGCCACGTCTTCCTCTCCTGCAACGACGCCGGAGCAGATTTCGTCTCCGCCGCCGCGAAATCCGTTGCGTCAGCGACGTGATCGAGGGAATCGACGTTCCGGACGTCGTCAAGGAGTTTTTCACTTACGACAGGACGGTGAGCTACGACGGGCATAACAGACCGATCCTAGCCGTTCAAGTGACTGAACTAAACGACGGCGTTTTCATCGGTTGCTCCGTGAACCACTCCGTCACTGACGGAACGTCGCTGTGGAATTTCATTAACACGTTCGCTGAGGTGTCGAGAGGAGCTGGGAATGTGACACGTCATCCAGATTTTACGCGGGAATCCGTGCTAATCTCACCGGCCGTGCTGAAAGTACCTCAGGGTGGGCCCAAGGTGACGTTCAACGAGAACGAGCCGTTACGGGAGCGGATTTTCAGTTTCAGCAGGGAGCAGATTCTTGAGCTGAAAGCTATGGTGAACAAGAGGAAAACCTGGACGGTGGATAACGGCGTTGAGATGTTGGGGAAGCAGAGCAACGACAAAATTAACGGAAAAGAGAACGGTAAACTAACGGAAATGTTGGAGAGTTTGTTACTGCGAAACGACGCCGTTTCGAAGACAGGGAACAAGCTGGAGATCTCGTCGTTTCAGTCTCTATCCGCTTTGCTCTGGCGAGCGATCACTCGAGCGAGGAAGCTTCCGAGCACCAAAACGACGACGTTTCGCATGGCTGTCAACGTTCGCCACCGTCTGAGCCCGAAACTGGATCCGGAGTACTTCGGAAACGCGATCCAGAGCGTTCCGACGTTCGCGACGGCGGGAGAGGTTCTCTCTCGGGATATACGGTGGTCCGCGGATCAGCTCAACCAGAGCGTGGCGGCTCACCAAGACGGGAAGATTCGAGACACTGTGGCGGATTGGGAGGCGAATCCGAGGTGCTTTCCTCTCGGGAACCCCGACGGAGCGTCGGTGACTATGGGGAGCTCGCCGAGGTTTCCGATGTACGATAATGATTTCGGGTGGGGGAAGCCGGTGGCGGTTAGAAGCGGGCGGGCGAATAAATTCGACGGGAAGATCTCTGCGTTTCCGGGGAGGGATGGAAACGGGAGCGTTGATTTGGAGGTGGTGCTGGCGCCGGAGACGATGGCTGGGATAGAAACTGATGGCGAGTTTATGCGTTACGTGTCGAAGAAGTAACGGAATTGATGTAATAACGTAACGGTTTGCTTTTTTTTTTTTTTTCTCATAATCTTGTGTCTGAAGAACTTAACAATGTAATATTGTAATGAAATTCTGTAAGTTGACTCCATAATGTTATACATATGTTACATTTCAGTTTGGCGTTACAAGCTTTTGCGTTGATCTGTACAATGTCCTTGATGACCTAGATAGAGACAAATCATCTTTAAGCGATCTGACAAACTCTTCTCAGAATCTATTAAGCTCATGTGTTTGTCAAGGAAAATGTGCTGTTAGTTTTGGTGCCTAAACCTCAGAGCTTTTCTATCTCTATTTGACCCCTTAGGGTAGCCCCATCGGTAAGATATCCATTTACAGGTTCTAGATCATAAGTAACTTTTAATTCAAAATAGAAATTAAGGCCACTAGGAAAGAAACACGTGATGAATTGAGGTTTAGGACCGGTGTTAAGAAGAGCTTGTTTAGGACCTGTCTTTCTCTTTTTCCTCTTTTTTTTTTTTTTAATATTAATTTTTTGTTTGGAAATTGGGTTAATCATGCCCTAAAAACCGTGTCTTCGGTTAATGTGTTTTTGATTTATTTTTAAATGAAAATTAGCTTAAGAAACTCACTAAAAGACCCCGATAATGATGAATGCAATGCAATAACTTAAACACGAATGCAATGCAACACAACTAACTCTACACCCCAGTCTCACCCCGAGACCCTAAACACAAACTCTGCGACAGTATAGACTCAATCCTAGACTCGACTACACTAAAAATAAAACCCTCAAAGGACGGAGCCTCTTGCTACACATCTCGGGATCCCTTCACACCACGGAGCCCTAACCTCTCCACCCTGAACACTCCCGACCACAAACACACAAGTTACATGTCCGGGAAACATCACTAGGGGAATCGGGCTTCTCCCAATCTAACCCGAGCCGCATCGTCATGCAGCACTTATCCATGGGCGCGACCCACTTCACGTGACAAGTTGTGGAGAGTAGGTCACTCCACCACTGAAGAATTGGGTCTCTCCCAATCTAACCCCATGGTCCACGCACATCATCGGAGAATCGGGCTTCTCCCAATCTAACCCCGAGACGGCCACACACTAACAAGCATTAGTCTAGATGCAACACAACACAAACTAGCATGAGGGAGCTCCACCTCTAACCTCCATGCGACACATCTAGACTGAATGCAAGACACACACATACACACTCGCCCTAGTCTAGACCAAAACACACGACATAACTAGCATGAGGAAGCTGCACTTCTAACCTCCATGCAACACCAAGTCTAGACTCGACATAAAAACGACTCAAGCGAGTGACGCACTAAACAACTACCCGGCATAAGAGAGAGTCTTACTCAAATCTCTATGCAAACCCCAACTACACTACATGCAATGCATATGAACCAGCATGAGAGAGTTCCCCTCAAATCTACATGCGACACAACACCTTAACATATGCAACTACAAAACTAACAATGCATGCAATCTAACAACCTAACAACCCAATGCATATCAACAACAACAAGACAAGACATGCAATAACCATAACTATAACATGCAATATAATTAAACACTCAAGCGTGAGGTCTACCAACTCCCACACGCACACACATAAACCGCAAAGGCGATTCAAGGTCATGAACCCCCACGGTTCAAGCTCTCCAACCTGCACACACACGGGGTTAGTAATGTAGAATTCTTCCTGAGACAAATAGCGCTTTGACTATCACAAAGCAACACATACTTTTCTTGCTTGAAACCGATCTATTCACAGAAGTTATTCATCCACAACAGCTCTTTACAAGCTTCAACTGCAGCAATGAACTCTGCCTCAGTGGTAGATAATGCAACACACTTTTGCAACCTTGACTGCCATGCCACAGCTCCACCCGCAAATGTTACCAAGTAACCCGAAGTAGATTTGCTAGAATCAGCATCTCCCGACATGT
>NC_027751.1:4559931-4560495 GCF_000695525.1 Brassica oleracea var. oleracea
CATTCCCTTCTCACTCATGTGACCGAGTCTCTTATGCCATAACTCCATGGCATTATCATTCTCCACTGCATTAACAACATCATTGGAGACCTTAGCCTGCATCCAATAGAAAGATGAAGACTTCTCACCTCGAGCCACAATCAAAGAACCGCGAGAGAGCTTCCATTTACCACCGCCGTGCAAACTGAAATAGCCCTCATCATCAAGTCTTCCCGTCGATATCAGATTCATCCTAATATCAAGAACATGCTTAACATCCTTAAGCACCAGTCTAGTACCAAGACTAGTCTGCAAGCAAACATCACCAATGCCAGCAACCTGAGCCATCGCATCATTCCCCATCTTCACAGAACCATAATTACTCGTAGTATAGGTAGAAAACAAATCCTACTGTGATGTAGCATGAGCAGTAGCTCCACTGTCAATCACCCAACTAGTGTCCTGGCATGTGACATTAATGGCATCACCCTCAAGAAGAATGAGAAACTGATCTTCGGTGAGAGTCACCCGATCCACCTTTTCTTCTTGATTTCCTTGCTGCTTGTTTTTCAACTTCCAGCAATC
>NC_027751.1:4560690-4592813 GCF_000695525.1 Brassica oleracea var. oleracea
TAAATGAGACACACAATTTTTACGTGGAAAACCTCCTCGATGTGAGAAGGAAAAACCACGGGACCGTAGTCCACTCAACAATCCACTATATAAATGTTTGTGGGTACAACCACGTCCTCCCTGTTCAACAACCAGAACGGAACAGAGACACTAGCTTCAAAGAGCTATCTCCAACACAAACAACAACAACAAGAGAGCAACACAAAGCTTCAAAACCGGCAGCAACCAAACGACCTCAGCTCACAATGATTCCGGCATCCAGAGACTAATCCAACCGTACAAATCCAATATAAACAAGTCAATAATACCTCCGCCAAATTTCAGCTCAAGAAGAGAAGATCTCACCGTCGGATTTACAAAACACCCAAGACTGTCCCGGTGAAGAACTGTGACGACCAGCTTCACTAAAACCTAGACAACAGAAGATCCAACCGTTGAAATCTAAATCCCTTCGTTGAATCTCTAAACCACTGACTGAAGAAGCTTCCCACAAAATATCATCCCGATCAAGTTCCGTTTGATCCTCCAAAACCAGTCTTGAAATAGCCTGACGAGTTTTCTCCTCTTTCTCTCTTTTGTCTCTCTCTCTAAACTCTATTATTGTAAGTCTACAGTGCAAAGGGTCATGAGAATTATTATTATGTCTCATACCCACTTGGTTCTCTCCATCTAGGAGGGACCCAACAATTCATTACTCACCATCTTTTGTTTCTGTCCTCTATTAAGAGATAGATGGTCTAATGGTGCTACTTGCTTACAGATACGCTACACCGTTTGGTTTGACGTCAGAATATGCTCATCCTGCTGAGATTCTAACAACAGCGGCGCACGCTCCACGGACTTTGTATGTATTTGTAAGTACTAGTATTCACATGTCTTTGAAACTTGTATAAATGAAACTAGTATCACTACAAGAAAACATAATCTTAACGAGGGCGGTTTTCCTCGTTATTTCGTCGTAAAAGAGGCTTTACGACGAATTAGCGAGGAAACGCGTTTGCTCGTTACACGTCCGTCGTAACACATATTTCCTCGCTAATTCGTCGTAATTTAGCGAGGAATATATTTCGTCGTAAAGACGAAGTAGAACGATTCGTCGTAAAGACGTCGCTACAATTCCTCGTAAGGACGTCGCTACAATTCCTCGTAAATAACTCGAAAAAGTTCCTCGTAATCTACACGTAAATACCTTGAAAGATTTTCCTCGCAAAATACACGTAACAACCACGAAATGATTTCCTCGTAAAATAGTCGTAAACATTTCCTCGTTATTTCCTCGTAAATAATTCCTCGTAAAATTCTCGTAAACTGTTCCTCGTCATTTCCTCGTAAGATTTCCACGTAAAGAGGTCGTACATTAGCTACGAATTTACTTCGTTTTTATTATTTTACAGAATTTTAAAATATAATTAAAAAATAATTAAAATTATTTAATTTAATAATAAATTAAAATTCAAAATAAAAATAAATTCATATGAAAATATTTTATAAATAAATAAGTTTTGAATTTATATAATACAACAACAAAAAAAAAACTAAGGGTCGTTCATCGCCCGGTAGAATTCATCACTCCTCCTCGTAACATCCGCCTCGTTATGTACGTCGTCGGATGACTCGCCATGAATGGGATGTTGTTGTCGCATGTTCCTCAACATGGACTCCCATTCCGGATTTGTGGCCGCAATAACGTCCAAGAAGCCCTCGACTCCACCCATACGAGATTTTGTCGCGGTCAACTCGTTACGCAGCTGAGCGGACTCTCTACGCAGCTCCGTGACTTCATCATCCCGTCGCTGACCATAAGACGATGTCGCTCTTGGAACATCGTTGACGGAACCAATACCCAACGTCCGTCCCTTTTTTTTAGGGACAACCTTAAAAACAAAAAATAAATATTGTAAGTAAAAATTTAAAGTTAAATTAAATGAATAATAAAAAATTAATTTTTTTGAAAATTTACCTCCTCGTAAATCTTATCCACTTCAAGTGTGGATAAGGTGACGGGTAATCCGTCGGTAGACTGCTGGGTCAGCTGAGTCTGGCGGTCTTCAACCCGAGCAACTACGTCGTTGTAGATTTGCTCGGACTTGCCATCTACAAATACGCCCGCCTTGTTCTTGTGGGTCCTCTCGTAAAGTTCCATAAGAGACGGGAGATGTCCCGTCTCTTTGGCCTAAAAAAAACAGTTAAGAAAGTTAGAATAAATTAATATAATTATTAAAAAAATTATTTAATAAAATATTTAATTACCATTTCCAAACGGACACCGGCGTGGGGTTTTTGGCCCGTAGTGTGAAGCATCGGCCCGTTCCCGTGCTCATCAACCGTGTTACGGGGGTTAGAGCAAGCCTGGGCGATTCTAATCGAATCAGGAAGGCGCCAATAACGGATGAGGCCATCCCACACATCCGTGGTGAGCTCAGCGGGTTTGCCACGCTCATACCCCTTCACGATCCAGTCACCCTTCCAGTTGGAGACCGTGTCCAACAAGCGAACTTTCGCCTTCGCGTTAAACTTCTTCCTCACCCTCTCAGTGATCCCCAAAGCCCAATTATATTTTTGCTGTTGGAAAAAATAAATTAACAATTAGTTTTTTAGAAAGTATATATATAAATCATGAAAAAATTAAAATATATATAATTAATTAATAGAAACTTACAGCGTAAATTTTGAACCACGTCTTTCTGACGTAGTGAGGCGTCTTACTCCAGTTTGGATGTGCCATGGAGAAGTAACCCTTGATCGTGTCGGTTACGTCCGATGCAAGACATCCGTCAACCCCCCACCTGGAAAATACAAATTTAAAATATAAATTATTTTTAATGTTATAAAAGAAATTTAAACGAATTAAAAAAAATTAATGCAACATACCACAAAGATCCGTCCGGTCGGTCGGGGTCGATGACTGGTAAACCTTCTCTGCCTGGCAGACTGAGAATGTCCTCTACAGTGTACTGCGAGTAAGGAGCACTAGGAGGCACCATCAGATCAGGATGAATATCGGCAACCATCGGAGGTGCCATCGGAGGAGGCACAGGAGGAGGCATCGGAGGAGGCACATGAGGAGCCGATGGTGCACTAGAAGAAGTAGACCCAGAGACTCTCTGAGTGTACTGAGTCTCGGGACAGTCTCCTGGCCCGAAGAACTGGGAGCGGAAGAAGAGGACGGGTCTAAACGACTACCCGGCTCACCGAAGATCTCTCTGTAATGGGCAGTAAGTCTTCCTTTTCGAACCTGGGAAAAAAATGAAATTTTTAAAATTAACATCAACAATATATTTCCCAACATTATCCACCTAATCAACACTAAATAACATAAAATCCGCAAACCTATCTACCCAAACCTGAAACCCGAAACTCGAAACCCCAAACCCGAAACCCCAACCCCAAAACCCGAAACCTCAAACCCGAAACCCCAAACCCCAAACCCGAAACCCCAAACCCATATCAGGCTCATATGATTCTAAGTCAGCTTCGATTGATGCCAAATAAGCAAGTGCAAGCTGCCCAACATATTCTTCAAAGACTTCGCTTCCGAAAAGCATACCAAATACAGCTGCAGGATCTACCATTGCATCCCTGAAAAGAAAACAAAATTGAACCACCTTCAGTTCATAACATTCTTAACTTAAAGGGTATTAGATAATAAAAAAAAAAAAGGAAAGAGACACCAACTTACTGTTGGACACCTTCTTTGCCATATTTGTCATAAGCTGCTCGCTTTTCCGGATTGCTCAAAACCTGATAAGCCTCGCCTAATACCTTTCATTTACAAAAGGATACGACATTACAGCAACAGAACTTTAGTGTGTAAAATAGTTTGTGAAGGTTCCAGTAAACACAAAAACCCAAGAAAGAGTTGCAATATTGTGACAAAAAAAAATTGTAATCACCTGAAAGTTTTTAGCAGCTTGAGGATCTCCAGGGTTTTTGTCTGGATGAACTTTTCTTGCCTGAGATAGAGTCAAACCAGATAAAGTTCCAAAACACTGTACACTACAACCGGAGAGATTCCATGATGATTTGTTGATTACAGAAAAGATATATAGAAAAAAAAAGGGACATACTTTTAGGTAGTAAGCCTTTTTAATGTCAGCATCTGAAGCATCAGCTTTGACGCATAAGATGTCATAATACTCATTTTCCTTCACCATACCTTCCTTGTGAGACCAAAACATGAAATCAAGACTGAAAACACGCGTGAAGATAAATCAAATGTATGCGGAAATTTTTATGATTTTATTTTTGCTATTTCTTTGTGACGGAGAAAACAACGATCATCGAAATTCAGCATCTTATGAATTAAAACTCAGAATTAGGGATCAATAATCTGGAAAAAAACGAGTCGCTAGATCATCATGCATGCATGCATCTAGAGACATAAGAGCACAGAGAGAGGAAACATAAACTTACTGGTCGTGCAGATGTGTCAATGGGAGCACTGTGTCCATATTTAGAGCACCTCTATCCCCATCCCTTAATGCTTTTCTTATGTTAATATTGGTTTTAAAAAAATAAAAAAGTACATAATTACATAAGAACAGTGTCTTATTTTGGGTCAAGAAGAGGCGTCTCTTGTTGCCACGTGTAGGCGTGTGAGAGGCAGAGGAGCTGTGTGTTCCTTCTTCGTGTCTCTCTCTCTCTGCACAACGAATATGGCGAGCAAGGATCCGATTCGCGAGCAACCTCCTCCTCAGGGTATCGAAATCAAAGCCACTCAGGATCAATTCTTCGGTAAGTGCCGATTATCTTCTCTGCAGCGGGAATCGAATCGTCGTAGAAACTCTGTTTTAATCTTAGGAAAGATAGAGTAAACCTAATTGTATGATTACTATGAACTCTTACGGACTAAATCACCTCTAACCTTTGTTCACTTGCTGATTTCAAAGACAGAAGAGCATCCCACAAATGCTAAGGACTGTTTGGGTTGGTGATGGATTATGTGTGATTTACTATCCTACTTATCATCACTGCCTAGGCTATACATGTTTGCGCTGTGAATTTGAACGGAAAATATTTTTCTCTAATGCTCTGATTATTGTTTTTTTTATTTGCTCTTTTGTTTCTCTGCTAACTTTAATTTTATAGGCTTTTATAGGGGAATTGCTCCTGGAGTCACTGGATCTCTAGCCACTGGAGCAACTTACTTTGGTGTTATTGAGTCCACTAAGAAATGGATTGAAGAGTCTCATCCCAACTTAGGCGGGCACTTGGTACACTTTATTGCTGGAGCTATTGGTATGTTATCTACTCTCCTCTCTCGTTCATCTGATCAATAAGTTGGTGGTAAAAGATAGGAGGAAAACGTATGTTCACTCATGTAGAAGCTGACTTTGAATGCCAATAAATCAGACATTTCAATGTTATGTGATGATTTGAACTATGGATATCGTGGGTCTGTTAAAGATAAGATTCAGGTTTTGAGCAAAACCGCACAAGGGAAAAAAGTTACAAGAATTGCTGAAGGCATATGAAGCAGCATCAAAAGTTGTCAGGTGCGTTCTTTTAAGTAGTTTTGCGGCATAACTTCTAACATGACGTTTCAAGCATCACTACCACTACGTTCGTTTCTACATTCTCATAGACTTTGTCTTCGATCTTTTGAGTTGTTGGATAAGGAGACGAATATACTTATATGATTGCTTTTTATGGACTGTAAAACTGCACAAGACGCATGGTTTTCTATGATCTACCAAACCTATTCACAATGAACAAACATTTGCTTTATTTTTCACATGTTAATACAACTCATTAGTCTGTTAAAGCTTCCTTTGATCTCTATTCTGGTTCAAGTTCTGCAGAGCAACATGCCTAACCCGCTGAGCAAGACGTCTCCTCCTATAACCCCCACCAAGCGCAGAATCAGGATCATTGCAATAGCACCGTACTCAAACACCGTCACTATTCTGAACCCTCCTGTACAAAATGGAGAACATCAGTCTTAGAAAAACAGGGTTTGTTACGCTCTTTTATGTTCCTTTATAAACTTGTATGTTTTTGTAAGTACTAGTATTCACATGTCTTAGAAACTTGTATAAATGAAACTAGTATTCACAAGTTCTCAAGTTAATTCTTCCTTCTCAATTTACTTCTTTCTTGAAAATAAGTTTGTTTATTCTCAAGTTACTTCTTCCTTCTCAAGTTCATTGTTGGTTAATCAAGTTCCTACTCAAGTTCTTTCTTGAAAATAAGTTTGTAAACAAGTTTCCTTCACAGATATCCTTATAAATATTGTCAATATGATGGGTGTTCAAACAAGAATTCGTGATAGACAAATGCATCAACAACTTAAAGATGATTTGGTTAAACATATATGGCGTAAATTTGGACGTGATGAAGACAACAACTGAGCTCGGATGCTTCTTTCAAATTATTTTCGTTTATTTTACTAATCTTTGTTTTTATGTTTTTATTTAAAAATATATGTTTAAAATGTTATCTTTTACTATGTTTTATTTAATCAATAAATTTTAAGTTTAATAAAAAAATGTTTAATAAATTTTTTTTAAGAACTCTTAATTAAAAGACTTGCATTGGAGGACATAAATGTTCAGGTCTCTTAACTAAGTCTTTTGACCTCACATTTACTACTTAAAAGTATTAAAAAATAATTAAGAAACCCTAAAGGAGTCTTTGAACCCTAAAGGAGTCTTTGGGATAATGATGCTCTTATGTTGCTACGACGATTGATAAACAGCATGTGCCCGTGGAAGAGTCCCAACGGTTCGTTAGAACAATCTGTATTGCAAGTGACATAACTCATAAGTTAGTATCTAACTAGTATACATCCCGTGCTCCGCACGGATTAATTCTATTGTCTTTCAAATTATTTGTTCATTATTTTTTCTCGCTGTATCCTAGAATTTAATGACTCAAAATGTCAAATTAAACTATTATCCTAAACCTAGATATACATTCGGACATAAACTTAAGTATAGCTGCATTCAAACGAAGTGACTCGAAACACTAAAACTGTTTTTTATATAATTTGTTTTAAATGAGTCAATCATACATGCTTCATGCTTGAAAGCGTGTTTTTTTAACAAAAAAAGATTAAAAGTATGTTATGTTTGGTTTTATTTTGTTTGTTAAATAATACTTTTAAAAATGTAAATCTCTTCAAGTCAAAATACTCACGTTCGTATTTCAAATCGAGCTAAGGTTTTAAACTATATATGCAGCTATGTCTGCTGTTCTATGTATTCCTACGAATAACCCAATAGAACAAATACTATTTGTAAATAGATAATTCATTTGTTTATCAAAGAATGAGATCAGAGTAATCTTAGATAATAGTCCTATATATTTAATTACCTCGGTTGTTGACAAATGACGATGCTTTGATGTTTCACTATTCTTTTCGAGGAATTAAACTCTGTAACAGTTGGAAACCCAGTAAACATGTATCAATCTTTTGTTGCTACACTCGAAATCCAAAAACAAAAACATATCTTGATGAAGAAGATGAAACTATGACCAAAAAGAGAGGGAGATCATCAGATAAAAGAAGCAAGTTAGTTAAATAATTACAGAAGATTTAACAGTTTCAAGCCGGACCATGATTGGGTAGTTGTGGATTACATGATTCACTTTTGAACGTGGTACCTTTTTGTTTTCTTTGCACAATGAACGTGGTAGTTATTTGAGGAAATTTGGGGATTAAAGCTTTCTGGTTGGAGAGCTTTTATTCTTACTTCTTGTTTTCGTACGATTGTCTAATTCTTTATTGACTAAAATATAAATTTTAACTGGTTTTACTTTTTAGATAGAAATGATGTGTCGTAGTATGATTCTCGGCCCGCTTTCTCCCCCTTAACCAATTACGTTATGGGGATCAAATGGCTAGCTGTTCATGTGCCTTTATCTTTACCGAGTGAAAGAGTTATTCTATGAAATAAAATCTCGTTTTTTTCATCACATAGGATGGAGAAGGATTCAATAGTTCATCATGAGCTGTACGAAACCGTACTTCTTATTATTGGTCGAGTGACTTGCGGTTTAGTATACAAAAGATGTGCTTTTAAAAAAAAATACATACCCGAGATTTGCTGCTGTCACGTTCTCCTCTATTATATTGCCAACTGCTTGGGAATGGATTTTTGTTGTGGGTTTATTCTGTTACAAAATCCTAGCTAATCATGGTCTTCATATACAAGAGATTCTCTTTTGTTGTGTCTCTCTCCCTCTCTTTCTCGTTCTTTTTCAACCCTTTATCCAGAAAACCATAGAACCTAGGTTCTAAACCATTCCAAGATATACTCATTTTAATACTGTTTTACCAAACACTCTTGGTAAAAAAAATAAAACAGAAAGCATGGACAATTGAAATAGGATACAAAAAAATGTATCATCATCGACATGATGTGAATGACCAAGAAACAGGTCTTGTAATTTTGTAAACTATATTATAAAATTTAAGCCCATGATACTATAGCTGGTTTTGGGTTAAAGCCCACGAAACTGGTGTTTTAGATAGTTTCTTCGTCTCCTCTCTCCTCTTCTCAACATCATATATCATATGAACCGAACACGCAACTCGAGAGAAGTAGGGGCGGGGCTTATCCTCAACTAGGAAGGGTATATCAGTCAATTACCATCTAAACGTGTTCTCTTAGAGTGAACAAGCCATCTGAAACTGTAACAAGAAGTCAAGTAACCTCATTTGGGGGATGGAGAAGAAGCTCCTCCGTCTACACACGCCATCATCACCGACAAGATCCTTTTGATTTCAATTAGAAGTCATGTCGGACGCTCTGATAAATGGATTGGCGGGAGCTGGGGGTGGGATCATTGCTCAACTCCTCACATATCCTCTCCAAACTGTAACCGTTGTCTCTATTCTATTCTTTTTTTTTTGAATCTTCGTCTTGTGGATGTTAAAGCTTCGTTGGTGTCTGTTGAGTTAAGGTAAATACGCGGCAACAGACGGAGAGAGATCTCAAGAGGGAGAAGAAGAAGAAGCTTGGAACTTTCCAACACATGTGCCAGGTTAGGTTCTCTCCTCTCTCAAATGAACTTTCTTGAAATTGCTCTGATTTTTGTATTTGAAAGGTTGTGAGACAAGAAGGATGGGGGCGATTGTATGGTGGATTGGCTCCGTCTCTCGTTGGAACTGCTGCTTCACAGGTTTACATTTTGTGGTTTGAAGTTTTGAAAGAGATGAAAAGAAAGACTATCTTATCTTTCTCTAAGTTTAATTAGCTCACTCTTTTTTTTGTGTGTGTGTGGATGAGGGGCAGGGTGTGTACTACTACTTCTACCAAGTGTTTCGGAACCAAGTTGAAGCCGCTGCTATTAAACAAAAGAAGAAAGGGCTTGGTGATGGATCTGTTGGCATGTTTTCTTCCCTTCTGGTCGCTGCCTTAGCCGGGTAAAAGAGTCATTGATTTCGTATATGCTCAGATTTTGATCTGTTACAATGCGGATTGTCATTAGTTAGCAATGCATAAATGGTTGCAGAGTAGCACTTTGGTGATTCAGTTCTCTGGTCACTGCTGATGCTCTTATAATGGATTTTACTAGGTGGATGGTGTAACATTTACTGTCAATCTCCTATACTCATAATTGTTTGATTGTAAAATCTGGTGGTATAGATATATGATTAGGCTTCCGTGGTTCTTGTTTCTTCTTTTCTAAATTGCAACTGCTGTCTCATTTGAAGTATTGATTAGATCTTTCTGTGTGCAGATCAGTTAATGTTCTTATGACGAATCCAATCTGGGTGATTGTTACACGCATGCAGGTATATCTCTCCAGTCATCTTCTCTATCAGTTTTCTTGTCCTCGCTCCTATTATCTTATCTGTTCATTTCTCCCCCTAACTTTTCTTTGTGTATTATTAATGCAGACCCACAAAAAAATGCCAAAAGGTCTACAGACGGTCCCCGAGCCACCTTCTGCTGATGTAGAAGCTCTGGTCCCAGCTGAGCCTCGTCCATACGGAACCTTCAATACGGTATGACGCAGTTTCACCTATTTTTACAGACAGAAGAGCCAGCTGGAGTGGTTAAGACAGTTTTTGTAATACCTGATGCTTGAACTCTGTTTCAGATTCGAGAGATTTACGATGAAGCTGGAGTGACTGGCTTCTGGAAAGGTGTAATTCCTACATTGATCATGGTATGTGAACTTAACCTTTTAAACCTTTCTCTTATATTGTTTGTGTATTTGCATTTTCTGACTGTTTTCTTGTACAGGTTTGTAATCCAGCAATGCAGTTTATGTTATACGAGACAATGTTATCAAAGCTGAAGAAAAAACGTGCCTTGAAGAATAGCAACAACGTGACCGCTTTGGAGGTTCGGGCTCTTACCATTTTGCATTTATCTATTTTGACAAGATGGTTCTTGCTTCTTTGCTGCCATTATTTTTCATATTTTCTTGCTCCTATAGACATTTCTACTAGGAGCTGTGGCTAAACTCGGAGCTACAGTCACAACTTATCCTCTCTTGGTGGTTAAATCACGACTTCAAGCCAAACAGGTCGCTACAGGGGACAAAAGACAACACTACAAAGGTTTATTTTTGTTTCCTCTTCTTGTTAGAAGATCGTTAGAAAATGCCACAAAACTCATTTCCTGATTCATGGATTACAGGAACGGTGGATGCGATTCTGAAGATGATACGATATGAAGGGCCGCACGGGTTTTACAAAGGGATGAGCACAAAGATTGTTCAGAGCGTTTTCGCTGCTGCTGTGCTGTTCATGATCAAGGAAGAGCTTGTGAAGGGAGCTAAGCTGTTGCTCTCCAACGCCACTTCTATCAAGTCCAAGCCTTCTTGAGGCTCAATCCAACTACGATTTTAGAAAATAAGATTGAAATTTAAAACTTCGAATAATTTATTGATTAGTTATTTGCAGTTGTTTATTTTATTTCTTGCAATCTTAGCTTGCTTCTTACTATAAACTGAGAAGTCACTCGAGTTTTGAGAAAAATTGTTATAATTTGATTGGTTGATGACTTTTAATTTTTATTTATTTTAATTATTTTTGAAAAGGGAAAGTATAAAACTAATTAATGTTAGTTGTCAATAACCCAATAAAATGTATATTGAATTAAATTAACTAATTAAAATATTGATAAGAAATCATGATAATCAATTAGTTACCTTAAAAAATTTTATATTTTAATTTGTTGATTATCAAACGAAATAATATAAGGAATGAAAATTATATTATGAAATTTATTATTAAACACATCTAATAATATGAAACAACTTTGGTAGTAAAAAAGGTAAATCTGAAAATTGATTTAAAAAAAGAGTAAATTTAAAGAAAAGTAATCAAACATTTTACATATTTCAACATTATAAAAAATCATCTCATCATTTTTCGAAACAAATCTGATACAATACAAAGAAAAAAAATATTATTGTATTTTAAGAATTTACACTTATAAAAACGAGAAGTCACTTTAGTGATTTTAGCTTTTGTGTCAATCATAGAGAAAATTTAAGAAAAATATTATAATTTGACTAGTTGAGGGATATTCAATTTTTAATGATTTTAATTAGATTTAAAATAAAAAGTAAGTCTAAAACTAATTAACATCACTTACCAAATATTTTAAATTATATTACAAATAATAATTTATGGCAATTAATATGTCAAAATTATATAAAGTGTAGTAATGTTTGATTAATTATTTTTATATTTATATAATACATAAAATAAATAAAATATAATTTATTGAAATCAATATAATGATTTCATATTATTATATAAGCCATTATTTCATATATAAAGAATTATAATAATTATTAATGCCTTATAATTTCCATATAGTTCTTATAAGTCATTTGTAATAAACATTAAAACATTTATAAAATTATTTATCATGGCTTACAAAATTATTTTATCTTAATTTAGAATTATTTTTTCTTAATTTTAAATTATTTATATGACTTTATAAAATATTTATAAAAAATCAAGATTCTCCTATATATTCGACAAGAAGTCACTTAAATGAGTTTTGCTTACATGTCGATCATTTTGTGAAGTCTTAAGAAAATTATTATAATTTGCTTGGTATAATTTTTAATTTTATTTATTTTAGTTTAGATTCAAAATAAAAGATAATTTAGAAATAATTAATAAAAATCTAAGTTATATTATAAATAAAGATTTATGGTAACTAATTTTAGAAATTATATAAAGAATAATAATGTTTGATCTATTCTTTTTTATATTTATAAACTACATAATATAATGAACACAACTTTTTATAATTTAAATTATTTTAATTAGATCTAAAATAAAAAGCAAGTCTAAAGCTAATTATTATCACTTTTTATATTTATATACTACATAAAATAATGAATAGAAAACAATTTATAGAAATTGATATAATGATTTCATATTCATATAAAAATATAGTAGTATCTATAATAATTATTAATCTCTTATATTTTCCATATATGCTTTATAAATAATTATGCTTTGAAGATTGAACAAATTATATTTAAAAAAACATGTGAGAACTTTGATTTAATTTTTTTTTTTTGCATTTAAGTCAAATAATATACTGAATGAGGTAATGCTATGATTGAAAATAATTCTAAAATAGATTTTTGGTTCATTGATTGTATGTTTTATATTATTATTTAGGGAGATAAATAAATATTTTGGAAAAATATGTAAAATATTAGGAAAACATTAGCAAAATTTTAATAAAAAAACGAAATGATGACGAAAAAACAAGAAGAGCCCGAAGAAGATGCATGATAAGTATTGGAGAAGTTAATGTAATAATTACATATATAATTGCACAAGAATGTGTTATTACTAAATATTCATCAGTTATTTTTACATAAAATTGATGAAAATTTTATGACTGATTTTCAAACTTTCTGAAGTTAAAAATTATATTTTTAATGTTTTTAATTATTATTCATACAGTAATATATCCGCGAATTCGCGCACAACCACCTAGTAATATTGGATTGGACTGTTCTATATCATAAAATTTGGCAGATTTTTTAAATGTTTTTCATATCATTTTTTAATTATTTTTGGCATATGATCTCTCTACAAAATAATTATAAGTTATTCCTCAATATATTGGATACAATATAATTGTACAGAAAAATAAATCTTCAGCATTTAAGTTCAGACTTAAAAGTCGTCAAATATATGATGAAAATATTGTTTAATTAGTTGACAAAATAGGTTAAATGTTTAATTGGACTATCAAAAGTAACAAATAAAGTAACTTAACAATGCAAAACCGGAAATAAAAAAAGTAACAAATCATGCAAAATAGAGCAATCCTTTTAAAGCCCATTACAGCCCAATACATGTATCAACGAAACGGCGTCGTATTATACCAGTATTGAGTATTGACTGAAACGTATCATCTCCAAGCTCTATCAATATATCATCTTCCTCTCTAGTCTAGCGATCTGCTATTATCTCGATCTGATCTGTTCGCCATGGAAGAGAAGAAGGAAGAATCGACGAACAAGAACGTTAAGAAGGCGAATCTGTTGGAGCACAACTCGATCAAGCACATCCTCGACGAATCCGTCTCTGACGTAAGGGCCTTTTGCTTTCCTCCATATTCTCTGAATCTGTTTCGATTACGATCTAACTACTTTTTTCCTTTTTGATGCGTAGATCGTTAAGAGCCGTGGATACAAGGAGGACGTGAGGCTGAGCAACCTGAAGCTGATCTTAGGGACGGTTATCATCGTGGTTGCTCTCGTTGCTCAGTTCTACAACAAGAAGTTTCCGGAGAACAGAGACTTTTTGATTGGATGCATCGCATCATATCCTTTCTTATTGCTTTGGATTCATTGCTTAGATAGATAGAACGTAATGAATGTGGCTCGATTTGATTGTGATTAGGATTAGATTTTGAGAAACTTAATTGATTACTATATATTTGGATGATTGTGGATAAGATGTTTGGGTTCTTTGACTATGGCAAGTATGTAGTGCTGAATGGGGTGTTGCAGCTGATTCTGTATACTAAGGAGAAGAATGCTATATTGTTCACCTATCCTCCTGAGGTTTGTTTTCTCAACTGCTAAGAGTAGTTTTTTTTTTCATTGAGAGGCAATCTTTGATTCTTTGTGTTTGCTTGGACTGTTTTTTTAAGGAATTAGAATTGTGCTTCTTCTAGCCTGGCTTGTTAAGTAGTGCATGCATACCTTAGGACACCTTGTTTTGGGGCATTTTGAGCTTTGGCAGAAGCTACATTTCAGTGTTTTTCTTTGATAAGAAGAAGTTTGTTTTGGCAGTATGGCTTTGCTGGTTCTTGTTTCTTTTGGTGTTTGCGACTGGTTCTGTCGTGTTCATTGAAACATAATTGTTCATCCAAGTGGATGGTTTTGGAATGTAACGCTGGGTGGTTTTACATCTCACTTTCACTAGCTTCAAGTAGATTAATCCTCTCATATAGTTTGTATCCAAGAGGACAAGATTTTTCCCAGCATTTGATACTCTTTCATTAGTTAGGTCTAGAACATGCAACAGAAAGAGCTCCTTCATTTTGTTTTGCTGAAACCATTTCAGTTTGATACTTTATTTTGGTTACCAGGTTGTTGTTTCATTCTGTATTGTAAAAACACATGAGTTTTAAAGCGGTCTGGTTAATATAACATACATGTACACTTTCATATGTTTTGCTGCGGTTCAGAAATGATTTGCTTAGCTAATCATTTGCTACTATATTCAAAAATCATAAAATGGGTTGGTTGAATACGCAGGGATCATTCACCAGCACTGGCTTGGTTGTGTCTTCAAAGCTGCCGAGATTCTCTGGTGAGTACACTCTCACCATCGACAGCGCTGATCCAAAATCAATCTCAGCTGGGAAGTCTGTCCAGCTCACCAAAAGTGTCACCCAATGGTCTCCTCTCGCTCACTCTGCATTTTTTTCTTACACGAGCTCATAAACTGGAGCTTATTTTCATGGTCTTTGTGTATTGCTCAGGTTCACGAAAGATGGAGTTCTTGTTGAAGGTTTGTTTTGGAAAGACGTGGAAGCATTAATCAAGGACTATGCAGAAGAAGGAGAACCAAAGAAGAAGAAATGATGATATGATATTTAGGAGAAAATAATGTTCTTACAACTCCAACATGTATCGTTTTAGATAATTAAAAATCGATGGCGACATTTGCTTAGAGATGACAATAATATTCCCGATAAGAATATTCCAGTTATTTTTTGGTTATAACAAAAAAAAAATCGAATTAATCTGAGATTCTGGACAACAAAATTAAAAGGGTATCTCCAGCAAAGCCAATGGCTCACATTTCAAGTTCATGACATAAGTTGTTGGCAACTTTTTTATATATTCTAAAGTTTGTTTTTCGTATTCTACACCAACCATATGTGTACTTGTCGTTTAGAGTATATTAATATTTTACACACAGGATACAAGTCAAATGCCAACAACTCTTGAGTGGCTTGGATTGCTACAAGCTTTCTAGGCAGCTCGTATGTGCCCTGGAAAAGTTTTGTATTTGGAATAATAACCTTACATTGCTATCAGATAAAGTTGCCCAATTTTCCCAATTAAAAAACTCTAGAGCTCGACAACATATGAATACATTTGTCCATATCAACAATATTCCAAATCAGATCCTATAATCCATTCATTTATTATCCACACATTTGTACAAATTTTTTAATAATCAGTCCATGGTGGAGAAGAGGATTGAGAAGAAATATTAGTTCTTGTAATAAAAAATTAACACAGGCCCATCCCCGTCCTTGCTGGGGCCCATTTAACTGAAGCGCATCAGACATTACTCAAACTGACGTGGCACCTGGTCGAAGTCAGTTACCGTGGGGGACCCACTCCCTAATAGCGTGGGACCAACCAACCCACCCACCCATTGGGCTTACGGCTTGAATTTGTGTGTGCGTGTGCTCAATCAAACTATCCCCGGATCTGAAAATGCAATCAACTAACCAAGTTTAATTAAAACGCTTCGCATCCGCCAAAGCGCTTCAAGCCTATAAACATAGAACGCTGTTTTGGTTTTCTTATCTTTTTTCTCCCTCTCTCTCTCTAGAACAATATTCTTCAACAACTCAGCGTCTCTCTCTCTCTCTCTCTCTCTCTCTCTCTATAACGAACCCTTAGCCCTCGATTGCATTCGAAATCTGTGGATTAATTGATTATTTTGAACCATTAATCGCTCTGTAGAGCTTCTGGATTCGTCGTTTGATTCTCCTTACTACGAACTAGATAACGCTTACCGATCCGAGTAATTTGAACATGGCCGATTCTAGGAAACGAGACGCCGGAGACGATCGTCCAAACGCCGGCGAGGATGCGTCGGATTCGCCGTCTACCGTCGATTCTCGATCTAACGCTGCCGCTGGATCCGAGCGCGAGACTCGAGTTTCTTCAGATCCGTCGACTGAACAAGGCGGTACGCTAGGGGAGGATAGGGTTTTGAGGTGGCTGCAGGCGTTGGATATTCAAGTCCTTGGGGCTTGTCGAGGCGACGAGAGGTTGAAGCCGTTGTTGAAGCTGGACGTTTCCAACGGAGTGGCGGAAGATCGATTGCTCGCTCATCTTAGCCAGGTTTAGTCTCTTATGAGTTTTTTTCGCTTGCGATAGAATCTGATTTTGGTTTGCGTTTTGGTTATACACAGCACTTCGAGCCTGCGGAGATTGGGATGCTGGCGAGATGTTTCTGCATACCGTTGGTTTCGATTCGCGTTGGGAAGATCAATAAGGAAGGGACCTTAATGCGCCCTACTCCCATAAGGTATATCAACTACGATTCATCATGAGTCCTGTCTTTGTTTGAGCCGTAGCAAAATGATATTTGTTCTCGGTGGTGCTCTCTAGATTCCAGAGCTTTCTTGTTAAGCATTTAGCTTTAGTGTAGGATAATAATAAAGAGAATGATGTTAGCTAATTGTTTCTGTGCAATCCTGTCATCGACTAATCTTTTTCACCTTCGCTAGAACCAATTGTGGTTTGGGAATCATCTGATGATTGATATCTTGTGTGTACACACAAAGCATTCTTTAGTGTTATGTTCCACTGAAGATTAGTTAGGCACTTCTCTCTCCCAGAGGGTCTCTCCATGTCTGGTCTCATGGTTTTGAACACGTTTTTTTCATGTACTATATGCATATTTTCCTTATTACAAATGTTGCATGCTTACTTTTGCAGTTTTAACATGTGAACACTTTGGAGGAAGTGGAAACATTAACACATCTTTATCTCTATTTGGTTAGTTCTGTTTGTATCAATGTAATTTCTAACTTTTAGTAATCACCTCTATTCATGACTGACTTGCTTTGCTTTGATAAAAGACTGTTAGAAATCATAGGAACTCGTCCAGTTGTACGGCGGTGTTGGTGTTCTTGATGCTTCCAAATAAAATGTATCTTTTATTGTAGGTAATGTGGGCGTAATCTGTTATCACGGGTAGATGATCAAGTAAAGGTCGTTTCGCCTCCAACGTTGTATAGTCTGTTCTTGAATGTTAGTCATTTAGGGTTAACTGGTTGTCATAACAACACTGACTATATATTCTTCTTAACAACTTTTCTTTTTATCACGCTCTTGCATTCACTCGGTCGTTTATTTTGTGTTTAGAACTTATTGTTTGATTTAGATTCTCTGTATTTTCTTCTTGTTGCTAATCTACTGAAATGGTCTTTGGGTATATTGGTGGAACTATCTGTGCAATAATATGATAATGGATTTATCTAAAGTTTGTTTCAAGGAAGCTCTTAGATAATCATTTTCTTGATTTCTTTTGTTTCATATTCTTCTAAGTTGCACGCTGGAGGATAATTTTTTGGTGTTCGAGTTCCTTATATGTGTTATGATATGAATAATGTATTTCAGCTAGGCTGAGCTACGGTCGAAATAAGCGACGGGGCCATACATATCTGCGCATGAATAAAGCTCGGATAGTGCTCTCTATGTTGTGTGAAAGATTAATAATAGCACAGCTGTCATGTATACGTAAACAGTTTTGCATGTTTATCTTAGTATATTTTTTTCCTTCTAGTTTGAATAAGGGGCTACTTGCAAATGTTCGTGAGCATTGAAAACAGCTCCTGGACTTGATTCATTTTTCATGTCTGGTTTTTAGCATCTAGTATTCATCTATTAGCAGGTTTCCTTTTGATGTTAGAGACTTGCCGTCTAATTTCTTGTTACTTTATAATTGGTCAGGGGTAACTTGAGCCTTATGATCCTGCCAACATCAGACTTGCGACTCTCATTTATCGGAGACAATGGCCACTCAGAGCAACTCTTTACTTATGCCAACAAATCTCATTGCTCTGCGGTGTCAATTGAGGAGATAGCTGCGGACAGCTCTGGTAGATCATTTGTTATAAGGATCGCAAATGGCAATGCTTTTTACTATTGGTGCTCAGAGAAGTCAAAACTTCTAGGAATTGAACTGCGTAGGAAGGTTTGTGAGACATAGATGATCTTATTTGTTTCGAGTACTGGTCTTTGCATCTAAATTTTCTCATTATCTGTGTCTGGTTTTCTTTCTGATTCTTTTCTGTAGATGGATGAATTGATCAAGAAGAAGCCATCAATCTCAGAACTAACTGGAATTGAAGAATCACGTCTTGGCTCTGTTGCGTCTCATCTCCGTTTGTATCTCATGGGCTCGGTGGTGCCTAACATCAAAGGTTGTCCAGTCCCAACTCCTGATTCATCATCGTCTTCTGGCTATTGTGAAACAACTGCTTCCTCCTCCGCTAGTTCGTCATCATTGATATCTCTTCGGACACGTCACTCTGAGACGCAGCTGTCAAAGTCTCATGGAAACCTCAGCTCTAGCTCAAGTTCCCTTGAAGAAAACACACTGAGATACTCTTCTCTACATATCTCATCCAGAGATGAATCAATGCAATGCAGCGAAGGCTATTTCTCGATTTTTGATAGTTTACCCATCACCACCGTCCCCACAAGTGCAGAATGTGAAGAAGCAGCAGATGATAGTAATGGAATCGGTCAAATTCTTTTTTCTGAATCAGCGGACTTGGGACTAACTTCACTGACCTTACCGCAACAGTTTCCTATGAAGATGGGTCCACCAGTGTTTTCTCCTTACTACTGCTGGTGCCCTCCAAGCACCTCATCGATTCACGCACCATCTGCTTCTTATCAGTTCCCTCCACTATCCATCGAGCTACCTTTGCTTCCACCTCTTTCCTCTTTACTACCATCATCAGGATCAGATGGGTTCTTGATTCCCTCATCGCCACTCGATCTCTCCGACATCCCTCCTTTGCCTTTAGTCCACCACATACCCATTCCTGGCGCAACATCATCATCATCATCTTCCCAGCAGCAGATGATGATTCCTTTAATGTGCGACCCTATTGTTCATATACCGGTTATGGATATATGCTCGTCGGGTCAAGCATATCTGGTAAGCGCTGGACCTACGGGGATGATACCCACGGGCATGCCTCCCCTCCCGGTGGAGAATGAGTCGCTGGTGGAGAAAGGAGCAAGAGAGACGCTGAGATTGCTCATAAGCGGAGCCAGTGCAACAACGTCTGCTCCTTTGAACCACCACGGAAGCAGAGGTCTGTACAATGGGACAAGGGACGTGAGTGGAGTGAGCTTGTTTGCACCCATTGGGCTGAACCAAAACAATGCAGGTGAGGGAGGAGATGGTAGTGGTGAGAGCGTGAGCTCAGGCGAAGCAGAGTACGTGCCTCCCAGAGAGACTTCTGGTTAGTTTTTTTTGGTTCTTTGCAAAGTGTTTTTCTTTCCAAAATGGAAATCTAAAAAAAGTGTATAGAAGGGGTATCCTTTGCTTAGTTCTTTGTGAAAACTCTTTTGTTCATCCAAACTCTTTTGTTCTAAAGGTGTAATTAGTCCGTTTTCTCTTTGTAGCTTTTGTTAATTACTTAATTTTAAAGGAAGCTCAGACTTACGGTAATAATAATTGGAAAGTTGTTTGGCAATATTAACACACGTTTGAAACTTATAAAGATTTTAATATTCTTTTATATTCTTTTACCTGTAAGGTTTTTGAGGTACGTGTATACAGGTGAGTATTATTGAAAACTGTATACGTTTTATGACAAGCATAAGAATTGCACATGCGTACGTATACCATGACGAAGACAAAACAGTCGTATACAAATAATAATACATAGTGTGTCGTACATAGTGCTTATTTCTCATATTTCAAAAAATGCTACTCGTTTCTGTAAAAAAAACTAATAATTAAAAACGTTAAAATAGTCAGATTGTAATTGACATCGAGAAAGATCTAATCCTGATTCGTGGATAACATCTGATAGCAATGTCTTCAAATTAAAAAAAAAACTACTACTATAGAAAAATTCTCTACTTAACAAAAGAAGAAAAGAGAGAGAGAGAGGAAAAGGAGTAGTGATTAAGGTCTGAGAATAATACAGCTAATTGACACTACTAAATTAATTGTCCATTGGATAATATAAATCACGCATTATATATATATTCCTGCAATCTATATATATATTGTCGTTTAGCAGATCTCATCTGGACACGATAAAACATACGAGATCGCATCTCCACCGTCCAAAAAACTTGCTCGAGAGAGAACATCGCATCTCCACCGTCTAAAAAAAAACTTACTCGACACAACCGCACTGGGTTGTGTTATCAGGAAAAGGAAATAATAAATACTCTGTCGCCCACTTGATCGCATCTTCATCAAACTTTCTTCTTCTTCCTCATCGACTCTCCTCCCGACGCGTGTCCTCCTCTCCTCACTCCCCTTCTTTCTATCTATTCTCTCCCCCCCCCCCTCCCTTCATCTCCTACTCTTCCTCCGATCTTCTCTTTCAATCCAATCTCAATCCTATACCATGGAGGATCCCGACATCAAGAAGTGCAGACTCACTCCAAAGATGATCATCGCAACTCCTCCTCTCTTAATCTCCGTAGATGACGTCATCGAGCAAGTCATGCCGTACATAACCGACTCCAACGATCGAGACTCGGCCTCCCTCGTGTGCCGCAGATGGTTCAAGATTGACTCCGAGACCAGAGAGCACGTCACCATGGCCCTGTGCTACACCTCCACACCCGATCGCCTCAGCCGCCGGTTCCCGAATCTGAGGTCGCTCAAGCTCAAAGGGAAGCCCCGCGCGGCTATGTTCAACCTCATCCCCGAGAACTGGGGAGGGTTCGTGACTCCATGGGTCAACGAGATAGCTGCGTCGCTACGGAGGCTCAAGTCGGTGCACTTTAGGAGGATGATTGTTAGTGATTTGGATCTGGATGTTTTGGCTAAGTCGAGGTTGGATGAGCTTGAGGCTTTGAAGCTTGATAAGTGCTCTGGGTTCTCTACTGATGGACTGTTGAGCATCGTTAGGCACTGCAGGTACGTATCTTTTATTACGTATCATTTGTCCGAAGAACCGTATCTTAAAAAAAGTTTTGCAACTCTGTTTTTTTTATCTACTGTTATTTACATTTCATTGGGACAAAGAATCGTACCTTAAAAAAAGTTTTGTGTCTTTGAAAATATGAGATGTGTCTTTAGCTCAATTGGGCAAGTGGAAAACTCTCTTTTGGTTTGGTGCCTACTTTTTGCTGTCTTTGGTGATATGTTGTTTGGACATTACTTCATTTGGTTTTGCTTACTAACACTTTATACACTTGTGACTATGCATAAGTAGCAGAATGATTTCGTTTCATCTGCAACCTGTTTTTGTCTCTTTATGTTTTGTTTCCTGCTATGTATAGTTTGCACTTCTCTTTATTCATTATTAGCAAAAAGATTGAGTTCATGTTTATAACAATCTTCTTAAAATCGGTCTAGGCGGCACCTAAAACGAAGCAATTTTTCTAGAACAATATTTTTAGAAAAACCGATCCTAATCAATAATCCCATATAAAGTTTCTAACAAATTTTTTGAACATTGGTCTATAATGTCGTTTTTATGTTTTGTTTCTTGACAGGAGAATAAAAACATTGTTAATGGAAGAGAGTTCTTTTCTTGAGAAAGACGGCCAATGGCTACACGAGCTTGCTCTCCACAACACATCTCTCGAGGTTCTAAACTTCTACATGACTGAGTTCAACAAAATCAACCCCAAAGACTTGGAAACCATAGCTAGAAACTGCCGCCGCTCTCTGATCTCTGTGAAGGTCGGCGACCTAGAGATTCTGGAACTAGTTGGGTTCTTTAAAGCTGCAACTAACCTTGAAGAGTTCTGTGGTGGCTCCTTGAATGAGGATATTGGAATACCCGAGAAGTACATGAACCTCACTTTCCCACCAAAACTATGCCGTTTGGGCCTCTCTTACTTGGGAGCTAATGAAATGCCTATACTGTTTCCGTTCGCTGCACAAATCCGGAAGCTGGATCTGCTTTATGCGTTGCTGGAGACTGAGGATCACTGTACACTCATTCAAAAGTGTCCTAATTTGGAAGTTCTTGAGGTAAACTTGGATTCAATATCTATTCTATTTACCAATGTTCTAAAAATCGGTATAGGCGGCAAATCCCATTTATAATATTCAAATAAGTTTAAATCGTTCTAAATCGGATAAAAACAATCAAAAGCGGTTTAAATCAATCTAAATTGGTCTGAATCTCTTGAATCAAGCAATAATATTAGTTCAAATCCACAAATGTGTCTAATTCTTTTTTTTTTCTTCTGTATATCACACAAAATAGTTTTAAAATTTAAGCTAAAAACTAAAATATAAAATATATATATATATATATAATATATCAATAATTTGTTAAAGACTATAATCCGTCTAGTCGTTAGTATTCTACTAATCCCTATCATTAATCTAGGATTGGTTTTGCAAGTGTCTAAAAGGTAGTGGTAAAGGGATATGAATTAAATATCTAACAGAAGTTCTTGGTGTGTTTTTTTCAGACAAGAAATGTAATAGGAGACAGGGGTCTAGAGGTTCTTGCACAGCACTGCAAAAAGTTAAAGCGGCTAAGGATTGAACGAGGTGCAGATGAACAAGGAATGGAGGACGAAGAAGGCTTAGTCTCACAAAGAGGACTAATCGCCTTGGCTCAAGGCTGCCAGGAGCTAGAATACATGGCTGTCTACGTCTCAGACATAACCAACGAGTCTCTCGAAAGCATAGGCACCCATCTGAAAAACCTCTGCGACTTCCGCCTTGTCTTACTCGACAGGGAAGAGAGAATCACAGACCTGCCACTAGACAACGGAGTCCGTTCCCTCTTGATAGGGTGCAAGAAGCTCAGACGCTTTGCGTTCTATCTCAGACAAGGCGGTTTAACAGACGTGGGGTTGAGCTACATTGGAAGGTACAGCCCCAACGTGAGGTGGATGCTTCTCGGTTACGTTGGCGAAACAGACGAAGGGCTGATGGAGTTCTCAAGAGGCTGTCCGAGTCTACAGAAGCTAGAGATGAGAGGGTGTTGTTTCAGCGAGCGAGCTATCGCTGCAGCGGTTATGAGGCTGCCTTCGTTGAGATACTTGTGGGTACAAGGGTATAGAGCATCGACGAGGGGACAAGATTTGAGGTTGATGTCTAGACCGTACTGGAACATTGAGCTGATACCGTCTAGGAGAGTACCGGAAGTGAATCAGCTCGGAGAGGTTAGAGAGATGGAGCATCCGGCTCATATATTGGCTTACTACTCTTTGGCTGGTGAGAGAACAGATTGTCCACCAACTGTTAAAGTACTAAAGGAGGAGACATGATGATGATGTATGATGATCCAAAGCAGGTTTGTACATAAAAAGTTTGGTTATTATATCATTTTCAGTCTCTGAGTTTTGGGGGTTACCATGAGCTGTGTGATGTGATGATGGCTTCTTTTTGTTGGTTCTCTTGTTTGTTGTCTGGTTAGTGGTTTTTGAGATATTATATAAGTATCTTTGTTTGTAAGAGAGTATATTACTTTTTTTTTTTACTTCTCCACATTTTATTGTTTTCTTTTTTTGAATAAAACACCTCGAATTTTTTTGAGAGATTTGTTATTTGACCCTAATAACTTGACATCTTGTTGTTGCAAAGAATAGAGTATCCACAGTAGCAGAGTGTGGACTTTTAGGAACAAAAAGTGATGAATTATTAAAGGGGGAAAGAAACTTCATAAGTACTCACCAACGCATAGTAAAATGGACCCTAAAATTCATAAACAAGCTCAACCTATTCAACCAACCAATAATTATGGAATCTTCTATCATTATCATTGCCGACAAAAAAAGGAGAAAAATGGAATCTCATATCAATGAGTGCTAGTGGGCAACCAATACCACAACAACAAATGCTGGCGACCGAAAAGACCCTTTAAGATTCTTCTTACCAGAAGGTTGGACTTCTTTTACCAATAATAAAAACCAATTACTATTGGATCATTGTCGTATGTGCATATATGCAAGTGCCATCTAGTTTGTAAGAAAAAAAGGTCATCTCTTTCGGATTCTTTTAACTAGGGAACGGACCTAACGATAACTAGTGATCCTCGCCCCCGCGCGGATGTTAGATTTAACTTTTGTTCGATGTAAATTTATAAACCATTGATTTTATAAAATGTTCATTTATATTTTTATGTTTTGTAAAATATATTTAGAGTAGAATATATTATATTATAATATAGAAGTTTAATAATAATTTTTATCTGTACGTAATATTATATTTATAATTTTATAACTTGATGTAGTTTGATGTAATTGTAATATTCATATATTAACCTATTGATTTTTTTGTTTATTTATTTAAAAATGATTTATTTTTTTACAGTAGGTTCTTATGAATTATTATTAATTTTATTATATTTGGTTTTCTTGAAAATTATATTGTAGCAGATTAATATATATTATATATTACAGTATGTGTTTTTATTTTCAGCAAAAAGAAATAACAATTAATTGTAATTAATTAATTTAAATTTTTGATTTTAATTGAAGTGGCAGATTTGTAAATAAGAAAGAAATGCAATGGCTAAATGTGTAAATAAAAAGAAATATTTAATATGTTATCCGTGTTTCCAAACAATTCATATTTAATCTGTTATCCAAGTTTTCAAACAACAGAATTTGTAAATGAAAAATAAATACAGTTACTAAATATGTAAATAAAAAAATATTTAATTTGTTATCTTTGTTTTCAAACAACTTTCATTTAATCTATTATATAAGTTTTTAAACAGTACCAAAAATTATTTCGGTTTTAATAATATAGATAATACAATCTCTATAATTGTGGTATATTATACGCAAATGCCATCTCGTTTTGCATAGTTACACTTGTAATTTATGAGAAAAAGAAAAACTCATTTCTTTCACATTCTTCTAACTAGAAACTGGACCTTGTAAAAATAATAATACAATTACTATAGATAATTGTCGTATGTGCGTGCACGTGCACGTGCAATCTCGTCTACATTGGTTACATTTGCAATTTATGAGGATAGATACATACACTTTTATGTTTTGTGATCATTTCTCTAATATACAGAAAATGGGCACACTATACTTTCTGAGGAATCACGCAAACTCAGCTGTCGTCGATTGGTGAAAGGAGGAGAATGATGGAAGAGTAACTGAGCATTGGGTACATATTTGCATCTAAGAAGTGTCTGTATTGCTTCATCGCCGTCTCTCTCCCTGGTAGATCGTGTGTTATGCAGTCGAAAGGGCTCGGTTTGCTCGTGTCTACGAATGGCTCCCACCGGTATCCAGGCCGGTTAGGCAGCGTAACAAGTGTGGCTAAATGACTCGTGTTGAAGCCCACGTATATTTCTTTCTTCACTGAATCCACCTGGCAGAAAATTAAAAAAAGAAAAAGAAAAGAGGTTTGAATCACCCATGTAAACACACTAACCATGAAACGTCAAACAGAATTCAAAGATAATGGTACCAGTGAAAATGCAACGAATCGACTTGTTTTAGACCAATCTGGCGTCTCAGGAGCAATACCATGCCATTGCAGACGCTTTGCGGTTGGGAAGTCGTCCAGGCCAAGTGATTCACATTCACTACAAGTTAAAAATCATATTTCCCCCATCAAATAAAAGGTAAAAGGAGAGACAGAGGATTGTTAAATTATAAAACTATGTGAAGCGGTAAGAAGAAGAGTTACATACTCACGGAACTTGATCAGAAGACGGCAGAATCTGAAGTAGTCATCATGTGCTTCTTCTTTTTTATCCCACCGAAAATAGTTTAACTGCACCCCAATTGTGTTCAACATTATTGGAAAGTTAGTAAGGATTAAAAACATAAAGAAGCAGCTTAAAAATTACACCAGAGACAAAGCATTAAGTGGATTACATAGTTGTCATGGCAATAGGTGTTGTTGTTCCCCCCTTTCGTATGACCATATTCATCTCCCATGTAGATCATCGGGACACCCTGATGATATTTGGTAGTGGAGTTAGATTATCTTGTGGTTTGATAGTTTGATGATGTGCATAGGCATCAATCAAAAAGCGGAAATTAAAAGAAAGCTAATATTATGGTTAGCTTTACCTGGGCAACCATAAGGGAAACAAAGAAATTTCGCATTTGTCGTTTCCTTAACCTCTTCACGGATATACTCACAAAGTCTCCCTCCTGCGGACCAATACCAATTAGATGAAATCTTTTGAGTTTAGGTCAAAGTTTAATAGTCTAAAAACATTTCATCTCAACTTTTAAAAGATCCACACAGTTGGGGCACACAAGATTAATCTATCTTATTACCTCTCCGCAGTTCCAGCTGCAATTGTGATTCTCTCCATCATTATTCTCTTCTCCATTTGCCAAGTTACTCTTATTGTTGTAAGTTACTAAATCTGCCATGGTAAACCCATCATGCGCACATACAAAATTGATGCTGTTCCATGGTTTCCTGCCTCCCTGATGCATGCATTGACAAAATTAGACATTTGATAAGATTATACAGCAAAAATATGAAGCCTCACAAACCAAGAGAACACCACAAAGATTGGTTATATACGCCAAAAAAAAAAATGGTAACACTCGGAACCCTAATCTAAGACACAATCAATCAAGCCCAGCCAGTGTAAGGTAAAAGAAACCAGCATGAGAGGCTAGATTGAAGACGATCGCAGTTACATGGGGTCAGCGTATACTGCCCCACAGAAACAGTTCAAGAATTGTTTACAAAGGTTTTCAACAGAGCCACAGCCAGTACCCAATGCTGAAAGCCAGCCAATTCTGAATAAGAGCATTTCAAGGTACCATAATTCTCACCATAGTAGCAACCCATTGGTAAAGCCTGCCTTATTAGATATTCAACAATATAGCAGATACCTCAGTATAATAGTAGTTAACTTTACCTGGTACAAGTTTGGGCTTCCACAGAGACATTCAGCAAAAGCACCGGAAAAGCCATCGGTGCCTTTTATGAAGTGTCTAACAACATCCCGGTACTGAAATTGGAAAAGATCACTGTTCCATATTAAATTCACAACAACGATTCATATCATGCACACACAAAATGCTTTGCTTGAAGCCCTTATACACTGTGTCACTTAATTTTGAATATATCTTGCTATGACTATAGGCATAGGTTTCATGTAATAAAAAACTCACACAGTTAAACCATAAGAAGAAAAATCCTTTATCCTTGTAATATATTACTGACCTTTCCATTCCACTCAGACCAAATACCCCAGTGTGGAAACATGCCAACTTGGTAAAGGCCACCCGCATCCCATGCTTCAGCTATTAACTGTTTGCAAAGTAGAACCATAAATGAGTAAGAAGGAAAAGCTAAACCCCAAAAAGACACCCTCCAAGGAAATAACCGTTTAAACTGGTATCTTTTGTCAATTATAAGAGCATGTGACGCTGTTCTTTATTTGCAATCATCTTAGACTTTGAATGGAATGAATTAAGCCCTCTATTAGTGTTACTTTTTAGCATACGTACTGAAATGCACTGAAGACTCTAGGAATATGATTCTGTTAATAATTCTATTATATTTATATTCCCGAACCTAAATCATCCGCATACGTGAGGCAGTGGAAATTCAAACATATGCATAATATGGTAACCATTATCTGAAATAGGTGCCCATCACGTTCTACGTAAACATGCCAGACAGGCAGTAAATGCGATATTGCTCTGAACAATGAAAATCAAATATATAATGGGAAAATATCAAGGAGACTAGTTGCTCACCTTAACACCACGAAGTACTGGATCGTTACTTATCATGTCAATTACAGGAGGGCAGCTAACAGGGGTACCAGTGGTCAGCAAGTCACCTTCTACATCAGCCCCATAAACATTGGCTGCATCCCAAAGGCTAACAAACATAGAACAGTAAGAATTCCAGGAACGCATAGAACAAACAAACATTCATTTGACGTACTTCAGAACATTTTCACCTGCTGCTCCTTGACATGATCGAACCAAGATCAAAGCGGAAGCCGTCAACATGCATTTCTGTTACCCAATATCTGTTTAAAGAGAGGCATATCCACAGGATTAGGAATAGTTAACTGAGGGGAAAAGCTTGAAATAAATTAACTTTATGTCACAAAGAAGGCGTAAGCATTACACTTAAGACCATGAGAATTTAAAAGTACAACAATAGAATATAACAGACTTAATTGAAAAACAGCGAAGCAATACATCTACCCTATTTTAGGAAATACCTCAGGCAATCCAATATGAACTGACGCACTACAGGATGATTGCAGTTAAATGTATTACCACAGCCTGAATAATTATAGAACTCGCCCTGTTAAATCACAACATATGCATAAACTTTACATTCAATAATAAAAGAATCATAACATAATCAACAGTATGAGACTATAAACTAGAAACCCCAAAGCATCATGGGTATTGATTCATAAACTAAGAAGTCAAACTCTCAAAAGAAGAAACACACGACCGCTTGATGAGCATTACCTTTGGAGCAAGCATGTAATAGACACTGTTATCAACTCCTCTAAATGATAAAATAGGTCCTTTTTCATTGCCTTCGGCAGTGTGGTTCAAAACGACATCCATGATAACCTGCTTAGAATCTATCAAGAACGGCATTTGTAAACCTAACAAGAAATATTTAGCGACAAGGAAATTAGTTGTCACCTCAATTCCTCGTTTATGTGCTTCTTTAACAAGAGTTTTGAACTCATTAATGGCTCTTCCAGCAAAGTTGCGAGAGCTTGCCGATGAGTATCTGCTCATGGGCGAGAAAAACCCAATGGTAGAATAACCCCAAAAATTTACCCTGAACAAGCAAGACAATCTGATCAGACATGCTATATGCAACATTTAACTGTCTAGATATGCGATGTGGTAGTTTTTGAGACGGCAACAATCTTAGTTGAAGAATTTATAGACTAATTTATACGTGCTAGCACTCACAGATTTTAATTACAAGTGGTTCTAATTGTAGTTTGCTTATTCCAGAAGTCTATCAGCCCAAAGTATTGTCATTAATCTAAGGATCTGCTCAGATGGCATACCTGTGATCTCCCAATATCGGATTGTAGCTGTAATACTCCAGCTCATTAAACTCGTGACATGGCATTAACTCAATGCAATTGATCCCAAGCTCCTGTCAATATGTAAACGACTTATAGTTGGCAGATTGATAAGATATTCACATATAAACTATCTATTGTACCTGCAAGTGGTCAAGCTTCTCCGCAACACCCTGGTACGTGCCCGGGAACTCGATGTCGCTAGATTCATGCCTTGTGAAACCTCGCACATGCATTTCATATATGACAAGGTCCTTCTGTGAAAGCTTCAAAGGCATATCCCCTTCCCAATCAAACTGAACAGCAAAAAAAAAAGACCAACAAAACCAAATGCCAAATTATACTAAACAAGTAACTGATCTCGCACACTAAATAAAGACCACCAAATAATAATCTTTATATCCATTCAAAAGTACCTCTTCACCAAGAGTGGGCACCATACACGCCATTTGAGGCCAACAATTATCATCAGCTTCCAAAACTCCAAACTCGTCCCTACTAATAATTGCCTTAACAAACCAAAAGGAGGAAAAAGTTAGAGCCAATTCAAGCCAAGAGATGAGTTAAACATTCGCCTCTGGCCCCCAATTTTTTTGAAAAAAGTTATATATAAGCCTCCAAATTTGTAAAAAAGAAAATAATAATAAATTAATAATATTGAAATCTTTACTAAATCGCCGTCGGCCTCCAAAATCTCAGGCCCGGCCACACTTCAATTTCCAGTTATATATATAGGCCTCCAAATTTGTAAAAACAAAAAAAGTAATATTGAAATCTTTACTAAATCGCCGTCGGCCTCCAAAATCTCGGGCCCGGCCACACTTCAATTTCCAGTTATATATATAGGCCTCCAAATTTGTAAAAACAAAAAAACGTAATATTGAAATCTTTACTAAATCGCTGTCGGCCTCCAAAATCTCGGGCCCGGCCACACTTCAATTTCCAGTTATATATATAGGCCTCCAAATTTGTAAAAACAAAAAAAAAGTAATATTGAAATCTTTACTAAATTGCCTTCGGCCTTCAAAATCTGAGGGCCGGCCTCACTTCAATTTTCCAGTTACCTTGGCGTAAGGATCCAATAAGATATTGGAGGAGTCATAGTAATGACCTTCTTGAGGAGAAAACTTCCCATCGAATCTGTAACCATACATCATATCCTCGAAGTCCCCTTTCAAGAACACGTGCCACACGTGGCCCGTTCTATTCGTCGATGGATCGAGCTCAATCTCCTCCGTCACTTTGTTCTGCAATCAAAATCAAAATTTCGATTTACATCGAATTTGGAGATTACACACACTCTCGCGTGTGGAAAACGGCTAACCTGACGGAGATCGGAGAGGGAGATCAAGCAGATGGTGGCGGAGACGGAGTTTGCGGAGTAGACGGAGAAATTGACGCCGCCGTCTCTCACGGTGGCGCCGAACGGGGAAGGGAGTCCGTCGGAGACGAGGAACCTCTTTGATAGAGGAGGTTTCTCCACTACGGCGACGTTTTCGGGTTCGGTTGTTCTTACGTCCTTGGCGGAGATGGACAGTGGCTGAGCGGCTCGACGGTTGAAATTGGGCGTGCGAGATTTAAGAAACGCGTTGTTAGAGAAGAGAGCGTTGAGATTGGTGCGAGGGAGAAAGGTGGAGCTACTACATTTGATTGCATCCATGGATGATCTTCTTCTTCGAGCTTTTGTGTGAAAGAGAGGCGACCAAGTGTTGATTAACACTCTAAGAGTGATCATCGTTTGATCTGTTTTCGACTAAAAACAAATAAATGAAAAGATAGGAATTAAAAAAAAAAAAAAAAAAGATAAATGGACTTACGTAATGGGCTTAGAGACGGGCCTGTATGCATATATCAAATGATCATCAGTCTTATTGGAGACGAGCATCCATGCATCACTTTCTTTCAAGTGGTGACGCAAAGAGCATGTTTATCCGGAGTCCTTATCAAGGTTCTTAGTGCGTGAGTCTCCACAAAATCGTTAAGGATCGGTTACAAAAACTATTAATTAAGAACTGATTTTAGTAAGTTTCTTACACTATTCGCGGGTTTCACTGACTCGTGGTGGCTCGCGATTGATTTGTTTTTTAATTTTTTAAAAAAAAAAAACCTAAGAAACCTTAAGGATAAACATGCTCTAGAAGAATCAATCATTTGATCTATTTTTCGACAGAAAAATAAATAAAATAAAATAAATCATTTGATCTATTTTCGACAGAAAAATAAAATAAAATAAATGAAAATGTGAATGTGAAAGAATATAATGGCTTACAAGTTACAAAATGGGTTTAGAGCCGAGCCTCCATGCACATATATACCCAATAACGGACGTCTTCACGAACTATTTTTATAATTTTTCAATCCAAAAATATGTAAATGCATGAAAAAAATATAATCTAGGAGGGGTCATACACTCATACATGCATATTGCATAATTTTGAGGAATGGACCCTATTTCAGATTATTCTAAGAATCAATAATTAAAGTTCTTGTTATGAAATAACTTATAATTTATAGTATCGTGAAATTTAAATAAGAGTAGAATTTAATACCCGTAGGAAGCAAATAACACTAGTATAAGGGAGAGAGTTTATTATAAGAAGGAAGAAGAAAATGTAATGATTCTTTGATGAATTACTCTTGTTCTTGTTTATGGTGTACAAAAGAGTGAGATGAGTGATGGTATTTATAGTGAACAACAATACATAAAATAACAAAGAT
>NC_027751.1:4596133-4625466 GCF_000695525.1 Brassica oleracea var. oleracea
TGGTGTACAAAAGAGTGAGATGAGTGATGGTATTTATAGTGAACAACAATACATAAAATAACAAAGATGGTGCTTAATTTGGTAAATGAGTGGGTGATCATAATGCTTGATGAGTAGATGATCATAGTGCTTGAGTTGGTAAAGGAGTGGATGATCATAGTGCTTGAGTTTGGTAAAGAAGTGGATGATCATTTCAATGCTTAATTTATAACAGTTCTTATAATAAGTGAAGTCGAAGATAGTGATTTGGATTCAACTGTTTGCATACGTCACAGATACATACATATATACATGATTGAGATGCATATCTTAAATAATACTCCCTCCGTTATAGATGATGTTTTAGAAGGTTTATTTTGTTTCAATTTACATGAAGGTTTGAGATTTTAAAGAAGTTTTGAGATTTTAAGGTTAATTTTAACTTTATTGGAAACTGTTCAACCAAGTAGATTTTCCAGTATTTTTTATAATTGGTTAACTGATTTTAAAATTATATCTTTAAAATATTTTTCTAGAAAAATATAATTTTTTTAATCTTTGTATACTATTACAAAACATCAAGTATTATGAAACGGAGGGAGTAATAACAAAAGACAAAACTCATTATATTACTCTAAAGCCATTGGTTTGCATGGAAGAAGACTGTTATCAAATTTTATATCACTCTTTCTAATCATCTTGTTTGATGAACTTAAAAAGAAATTTATCGTAAATTGTTTAATTGGTTATTGATCATAAGTATTAATTAATTTTAATAAAGAAACATATCGGATTAGCTCAGATATTGATTGATATTTGTCCAGTCTAAGGTAGGAGTTAGGACAGAACTGGTTAAAGCTCACAAAACATTTGTTAGATTTCCTTTTCAAGTCTACTCGTACGTTAAGACATTGGCCATACAATACTGATCCGGCGGGACCAGTTTCCTAATTCTTCAAAAAAAGAATCTGAGGATAATTAATCTTACGGTTGATGAAAATTGGTGTCGTATTCGTATATGCATGTTAATCAAATTCTTACGTATATATACCGACATCGTATGGTCCCAAAGATTGAGATACTTCGATAAAAGGCAAAATTGATAAACTACAAGAACTCTAGTTTGTATAGATTATGAGTTAAGACTACGTGTTTTTTTCATTTTGTAATTTAGTTAGGCTGCTAGCAAGTTAGATGTGTTACCCTTTCGTGTCATTGCATATACTCTATTCTCCTAGGTTTTGAAAAAAAAAATTGATTGACAATATTGCAATGTATATGCATGAGACATATCTTCACATACGACTAGTAGACTTGAACACTGTTCTCGGCTTTAGTAATATTTTGATAAACATATCTGTTTCTCAACATTTCAATTATTAAAAGTTTATCATGACTAATATGATGAATAGTTAACTGTAGGATTACACGCCATTACAATTATTAAAGCTCAAATGTATGACATGATTCCTTCACGAGTCTTCTACCGTCTATATGTTTATCTCTTATTGGAAAAGACCTAAAAGCACATGAAAACTATATAATATATTACCAAGAAAAGGATTGTCTGCAATTACATTTTTTGAGTTTATATTCCTTTTTTTGTTTGCATGGCTCCACGAGATTTGGAAAGGAAGACAAAAATCACCGCCTCAAATTATATTACAAAAAGAGTAAGAAGACGATGTTATTTGATATAGTAAAGAATATAAAGCTGTGCTGCTGCTGATCACCCAAGAGTCACATGTGTATCTCTCTGTTTTCTTGGGACCAAGGGGCAGATTGTGTTCAGATCTTGATCGAGTAAAGATTCTCTTTATAGCTTTGAAGCTTCTACAAGGTAATGAAAATATCAAAATTTTGAAGAAAACATTTTTTTTTTCAAATATTCATCTAAAATATGGATGGTGTTTTTTTATGATCATCATTCATAGTTGTTTTTGCTAAAATAAGGTTAAAAATGTCGGCTTATGCGCATCAGATGGAGAGAGAACTCTCAGGTCTCACCAGCCGAGGCAATTCTGGTATACATAATCTTTCAAAACAGCTGATTAGTTTGGTCTGATTCTACAGCTAAACCAGTTCTTGTTGCAGAGATGGGAAGTCGGTTTTCGATAGATTCAGGATGTTACATGACATCTTTGGCAGCTACCATCTTCATTGCTTCTCTTGTGACATTCGGAGTGTTGATGGTTACACTTCTTATAGCTATATCAACCATGTTACAAAGCTGCGAAAACAAAAACTCTGGAATCATCCAGGTTCAAAGACTTGTTGTTGATGATGAGAGTTTGAGTTACTGCAAAATATTGTCTCTACACTCTAACCTCAACAGCTTAGATGTAGAAGAAGAAGACGGTATTTTTGCGCTACCATTGTTATGCAGAGATGTTGCTTTACAAAGAATCAAACAAGGAGTATACTTGAGAGAGTTGAACTTCACTATCCAAATGGTTCTCACTTACTTCAACACCATCAAACCGGGGAAGGATCACAGGGATGTTGTTGTGGTCGATGTTGATGACATCAATCTGTAAGTTTACCGTTCTAAGTAGCCCTGCGGATTCCAACCGCCGATCTGAACCAAACCGAAATTTTCGGTTTTGAGTTCGGTTTGTTTGGTTTAACAAACCGTACGGTTAACCGAATTATTAATTTTTTAAAGAAAATTATACCAAAAATAAACCGATTTATACCAAAATTAGACTGATGTTATTTAATAATCAATTAAACTTAACTAAGATAACCGAATTTAACCGAAAATATTTTATTTCAATTTTTTTTAAACAATATTCGGTTAGTTTCGGTTTTGAAATTGAAAACAAAAAGAAACCGATAACTGAACCAAACCGAAATGTTATCCGGTTATTCTGGAATTATTTTTAAAAGTTTGGTTAGCCGAAAACCAAAAATTGGTTCAGTTCGGTTTCGGAAAACCGAGATCGCAGGCCTAGTTCTAAGTGTTTGATTCTCAGGAAGTTACTTAAAGTTTTAATGTTTCTTCTATGCATGTAGGATAGAGCAAGAGAGTTACATTGAAGAAGCAAAGCGCCAGAGAAGCAAACTAACACTTGAACTATACTCTAAGCTAAGATCACAAGGCTATTCAATGGTTCTGTTATCAAGAAGACCACAAGAAGAGAGAAACTCCACTGCTGAGCAGTTAAAATCTAGAGGATACAGAGACTGGTTCGGTTTGATTATGAGGTAACTTCATTCAGTGATCAAAGTAACAAGAAACCATTAAGAGTGTAAAGAACTTTTACATATTCTATTTATTTGCAGAGGAGATACAATACAGAAGGAGGAATTAGAAAGATACTACCGCATAATTGGAGTCATTGGTAATCACATGGATGTGTTAACAGGACAGTGGAACTGGCAAAGCAAGCGTCTGTTCAAGCTTCCAAGTCTTACCTATAATGATATCTTTGGATTACATTAAAAAAATGATAAGATCATGGAGGTTTTTGAGTCTACTTTTCAAACTTCATATGTGCATAGATTTTCAAGAGTTTCTCTTATATAGTTCATGGTACATGTTGTAAGATTGATCACATTCATGGTACCATTTGTGATATATAGTTTGTATTACCATTCAAAGATAAGGTACACAGTGCTGGTTTTTAAAGCTGCATAGTAGTTAGAATCACAACAAGAACAAACTCAGCAGAGACAAGAACATGAGCAAGTGAGAAAAGTAACACAATCACAGACACAAAGAAACCACTTTTTTAAAATTTAAAAATGTAACTTTTAAGATTCAGGGACGGCTTCTACGGCGGCGGCAGCAGCAGCAGCAGTAGCCGCAGCGGCGGAGCGTTTGATGGAAGCAGATTTGATGAGGTGATTGTAACTTCCTTTCTCCTTGAAAAGCTGAGCAAAATGGTGCTTGCAGTACAAGATCCCTTCAAGAGCTGCGTAGTTGGATGGAGAGATAGGACAGCCTCCGTGCGAACACTTGAAGCAAGACTTGTGGTAACACTGGCTCTCCACAGTTACCTTCTCGATAGGATACACTGTTTTACTGCAAGTAGCGCATTTATCTTGCGTTCCGGAGAACATTCCAGCAACTCGGCTAGGTGTCCTTGTCTGAGAACAACAAACCAAGAAGAGAATTAGAGTCCATTATATAAGAAGATGGGAGCTATTGTTTAAAGAGAAAATGTTTTACCAGCTCAGGGGTTGGCTTGTCAGTTAATGGCTTTGCAGCTATGAGGGGGAAGATAAAAGATTAGAAAGCTGAGACCATAAACACACAGAAAGTAAAAGTAAGATCAAAAGGTGATGAGTGAGTTTACATACGTGATTGAAAGTTCTTGTTGAAGCTACCAGTCTCCTTGAAGAGCTGCTCAAAGTGAGGCTTACAGTACAACACACCTTCCATTGATGAATAGTTGCTCAGCTGTAAGCAAACCAAAGCCATCAATCAACACACATTTTAACTTTTATCATACAAAGTTTTCACAGAATAAAAACAAAAATGCAGATAATCTAAGATCTTGAAACAGACTTGAAGGGTGGATTTGCAGTGAGAGCACTTGAAGCAAGACTTGTGGAAAGGGACACCATCAGCTGAGAGAAGCTCCATTGGGTACACTGTCTTCTCACACGCCCTGCACTTCTGCTGTGTTCCTGTAAACGACATCGTTTCAGTCTTTCTTTTTCACGATCTGTCCTTCCTCTCCTCGCTCACTATACACCAAAACAAAACCACATCAAGCAATTCTTGACTTATCCACATTGACAGATGCTTTAGCTATTTGCATCAAATCAAATATATTCAGACAAAACCGATCAGTGCATCAGATGATTTGGTGACTAAATCATAAATTCAGAACTAAAGATTGATTCTTTTTTCCTATAAATATTGTAAAGAATGAAACTGTGTAGAATTAACAAAAGGTGAAGTCTTTTTTTTTTTTTTTTTTTTTTTTTTTTTTTTTTTTTTTTTTTTTTTTTTTTTTTTTTTTTTTTTTTTTTTTTTTTTTTTTTTTTTTTTTTTTTTTTTTTTTTTTTTTTTTTTTTTTTTTTTTTTTTTTTTTTTTTTTTTTTTTTTTTTTTTTTTTTTTTTTTTTTTTTTTTTTTTTTTTTTTTTTTTTTTTTTTTTTTAACCTCTCGGTGGATCTGAACAAACGCAAGCAGAAAATGCGGAATCGAAAAAGACGAAGTTCGATGTGGAGAAGACGAAGTTAAAGATGAGATGTAATGGTTATTGAGAGCACGTTCGACAAAATAATGAGACAGATAGTATATCTAAAGGCTTTAACTTTATTTTTATTTTTATGCTAGAGCTTTGCTTTGGTGGAGTGGAGACAGTGGGGTTCCACTTTGTCCTGTCTGATTATTATTTCTAATTCGAAAAATCAAAAATGTAACACCAAATCATTGAAAGATGAAACTTTATACGAAAAATACTCCATCCAATTTTTATAGATAATTTTTTTTTTATAAAATATATATATATATTTAAACTAGATGATGCTTTTGTTTTTGATAAAAAAATTATTAATTCTTTATTTTATATAACTTTGTATTTTTAAACAAAAATACCCTTACCTATCTATTTAATTATAATTCAATTAATAGAAAAACAAACTTTAGAATAAATTTTGTATCAAAAATAACTATCTATTTTGTGCACAAATTTAAAGTGTCAATTAATAAAAACGGAGGAGTATATATTAAAACATCTAAAGCGATATCATGGAAGTAGTAATTTGTATATACTTTATAGTCTTACTAGATTTTGACCCGCGCTTTCAAAGCGCGGGTTTTTTTTTTGTTTTTTTTTTCAATTGACAAATATTTAGTAAATGTCACATTTTCATATATTTGTGTTTTATTTTATAAAAGACTTAAAAATTTTATCTTTATTTATCGTATTTCATTTTAAATGACTATTTATGTTAAAAAAATTAAACTTTATTTTTTTATTGAATTAAGTTGGTATAACTCTGATAAATTAATTGTATTATGGGGTTAATATTTTAATTAAAAAATTATATACTTTTAATAAAGATTTATACTTTTCAATAAAAAAATTCAATTATTTTTATGAATGCTTAAATTATATTAAGAAAAGAAAAAATAATAATTAAGAATAGTTGAAAAAAAATTATTTGAACTTGGACTCAATGGTCCAAAGGAAAAAAAAAGGTGAGAATTGAATCTGATTTTTTAATAGGCCCAAATAGTCAAAGAGAGATTTGATTTGGGCTGGATCCAAAAATAATGACCCAATATAGATTTGTTATTAATATTACTTAATTGCCCTTAATGAAACATGCAATGTTAGTGAAGGAAACATGCCCCTAAGGTAATTATGACAATAGGATCCTGCTTTAATAGTATAGATTTACCCTATAATGGTTTTATAAGAACATCTGAACAGGAATTGTTAGATTCGGGTTTAATTATGGGCTTCCAACTCAAAATTAATTGACAATTAGTGGATTGGCAATAACTATTTATATATTACTTAATGTCCCATTGATTTTCCAATGTGGTATACATATCCCTTAATACCCCTCCTCGAGATGATGGCTCTTATCGGCCAGATCGGGTAGGGTTAAATATTAATTAGGGTTTTAACTTATTATGATCTGCGCTCTGATACCATGTTAGATTTGGGTTTAATTATGGGCTTCCAACTTGGCAATTAGTGGATTGGCCCTAACCCTTTATATATTACTTAATGTCCTATTGATTTTCCAATGTGGGATACATATCCCTTAATAGGAATACAAGCTTATGGTCTAGCTATAGAATGAATTACAAATCTGCAAAAACGTGGAAGTTCTTGGAGTCAACGGAGATGAGCCTGACAGCTGCAATGGCGGCGGCAACAGACATCAAACTGAAGAAGACAACGTTAACCCAATGCCATATCTTTTGCATAGGATTCAGCTTATTGTCCTTGGCCTTGTAGTACATGTGGTTGGCTAGAATGAATGTGAGAGGGATAGTGCTCACTGCACCGGTGAAGCTCATGAAGTCCCCAAGAAATGGCAAGAGCGCTGAGAGAAGCGTGCTAACCGCAAGGTACCCTCCTCTTGCCATGATCTTAAACGTCAAGTTCTTTAACGCCAATGTGCTTCCTGTGACCCCAAACTTTGTGTCCATATACTCATATGTTGGACTCGCAAATATCTACAACACAAAGAGTTGAGTAAGATAAGGGTTAAAATGACAAGCAATTGGTGCATATTGGTCTAAACTAAGACCGAAATCTAGAGACTATAAACATTTTAATTTTAATAAAAAAACTTCTCTTTACATTTAGGAATTTATAAGATCTATGTATATATATTTTTTAAATGATAGTCAAAACAAATGTTTCTCTAGATTTTATCATGGACGAGTTTTAGCCAACAATTAGTTTAAAAATGAAGAATAAGAATCACTAGCTTTTAGTTTTATCTAAAACTTGTATATATATTGATTGATATACAATTATGGTCGATCCTGAGATTTGGAAATTATAGACGATTTGTAAGGAAATTTTGAGCAATTTTTGAAGTCTATATTTATATACATTTTCTTAAAATTCGGAAGTCATAGATTAATATTTCACTTGTCTATATATGCTCATGCCTATTCTAATGACTGGACGTATTCTGTTAATACAATTTACACAAGAGAATTAAACAGTTTGAAACCTCCATGCAAAGAAACTTACGTGTAAACATATTACGGATTGAAGGAAAGCTGAGATGTTAGCAAGGGCTTTGACCCAGAGTGGGCCAGTAACATTGTTTAGCAGATAGGTCGAGGTTGAGGAACCGTAAGCCCAGTATCCGATGAATGTAACCGCCAACATCGGTAAAACACCGATCGTGAACTGGAAGTATAGAGCCTTCATCATGTTTTTCACCACCGGTTGTCTCACTGTGGCCTACCAAAGCATCATATAAAAGAAGGATTAGTTATACGTCTGTATAAACAAAAAAAGAAAATCACATTTTGAAAACGTTAAAACGGGTTTTTATAACCTGAATTTCTGGAAGCATCCCTGTGTTGAATACAAAAATAAGATTTGCTGCTGCAGCTGTGATGGTAAAGAGTTTACTTAACGGTGATCCTTGTATCTCGTAGTCTCTTGAATGTGTTTTCACTCCTATAAACAACCAAAAGAAGCGCCAAGTTTATCAATAGTATGTGGTGACACTTGAAGCCTGATCATCATTTAAGTTATATACCATCTTTAACTGCCAGCACGACTGCCACAACGATGAAGATGAGACTGAAGATGGTTGAAACTACAAGCCATATCCCAAGAGCTGATAAGTGAGGAACACCAATGGCGAAAACCGCGCAAAACAGACCAGCGATGGCTATGAAATGAGGTAGTTTCATGGCATGATCATCTCTAAAAAGCACATAAACAGCCTGGAGAAACAGAACATACTCCAGAGTAACTAACTTGTCTCCCAAGAGTTAGAGAAACTAAGACAAAATGGTTACTACCTTTAAAGCGGAGCCAGCTAGGATGATGAATCCACAGTTAATCATGAAAAGATTGACATATTGCAATCCCCATGTAAGACAATAAGCCTTTCTACCTGATAAAAGAAGAGAACCAATCATTACAATGAAAGTAACAAAACAAAGTAAATAAGTTTGGTTCTCTTACCGTAAATGAATCCAGCGAGGTCTCTGTAACGAATATGTCTCTTGCCACCAAACTCATGAAGCTTGGCTACGAGAGCGTTTGCATAGAGAGAGATTGCAGTTGCAAGAACAAGACCAACCACACCACCAACCCAACCTAAAGGAACCATTACTGTTCCTGAATATCCCAACACATAGGCGTTGTTTATACCAGTTGTCAGAACAAACGCCACTTGAAACCATGAATCTGTACACATTCCACAAGAACATACTTAAAGTGTTAGATTCCGGAAGTGACTTAATCTCAGTGCACTAGTAAAAACCACAATCGTTAGACCGGACTATGTTTTCTTAAAGAGAAAAAACATCGAGTTTGAGGTAGTATAAATAAGAATCTAAAAAAGGTTGTAAATTATTCATTCATATAATCAATATACAAAACTCTAAAACATTTGTTTTTGTATCGATCATGTTTTGTTCTCTTAAGTTTCTTAAAGTTAATTCATGTTTGTTCACAACATAAATTTAGTTATTGATGTGATCATATTCAGTAAAGCTCTTAAGATAACAAGAGAAAAAGGAACGTGAGAAACGTTACAAACCGCTGCTAATCTGATGAGCAGTGTCAGGGACTTCGATATCAAAATGTTCTCCAACACTAACATCGCCTGTACGGTTTTTAGCTCCCGTGTCTTTCATGTTTTGTGGCACTTGTAGTCTTTGGAGCTAAAGAGCTTTTATAATGTTTTGATAAGAGCCTTTACCTTTCTTCTCCTGTTCATACCTCGACCACATGCAGAAACTTTGGGAAAGCCATCTTTTAAATAATATTTGCTACTTTTGACTGAAGTAGTAGTGGCCATACTTTCTTCTTCTTTTTCTCAATGATATAATCTTACTTTAAATTGATATAACGTTTTATTACGTAGTGGCCATACACATTTGATGATGGAGTCGGAACTCCACGATAGATCAGTTAAAGTGTGTAGGGTTTAGTGATTGGTCCTTTTTCAATCATCAACTTTAACCACTAAGTTCACATGAAAGTTATTGCAATGAAGCTACGAGACAAGATGAAGAGTTGGAAGCTGAATGTTGCACAACTAAAGTTACTTAATTAGCCGTTTCAAAGATGATCTTGAGACATTTGTTGATCAGCGTGTCACTAATACAAATTGCATACAACTTCTTCTTCACTTTTTGTTGTTGTTTGGTTGATGGTTGGGCAACATCACATCACAAAGTAGGTGGTCATGTATCCAACAATCTAAGGATACTTTGAGACAGACTCTTCAGATATGGTGAATATAATGGAGAACTCGGTTGACCGGTCGATTTTTGCTTCATGGCTAGCTTCCTTGCATCTATGGCTTAATAGTTTCAAGAGTTTCAGTATTATGCAAGTTCCCTTGCGAAGGAGGATAAGAACCGAGGTGTCATTTTTTCCCATATAGATCAAACCGAGTTTTGATAGAGGTGGTTCTTTAAACTGCCTCAGTATCAGCTAGAACTTTGGTAAATTGTATTCTCTTTTACATGATATTTTATTTAGTCCCTCTAGTTGTCATAATTTATATATACAAAAAGAGAATACGGGAACTCTTGCCTAAGAACAATAATGCAATGACTATATATATATGTGTATGTATAATGAATTACAAATCTGCAAAAACGTGAAAGTTTTTGGAATCAAGGGCAATGAGTCTAACAGCTGCAATGGCGGCAGCAAGAGACATCAAACTGAAGAAGACAACATTAAGCCAATGCCATAGCTTTTGCATAGGATTGAGCTTATTGTCCATAGCCTTATAGTACATGTGATTGGCTAGAATGAATGTAAGAGGGAATGTGCTCACTGCACCAGTGAGACTCATGAAGTCTCCAAGAAACGGCAAGAGCGCAGAGACAAGTGTGCTAACCGCTATGTACCCTCCACGGGCCATGATCCTAAACGTCAAGTTCTTTAAAGCCAATGGGTTTCCTTTAACCCCAAACTTTGTGTCCATGTACTCATATGTTGGACTTGCAAAAATCTACAACAAAGCAGAATGGAGCAAAAGCTTTAGACTTTGAGACTGTGTAAATTTTTTTAAAAAATATAATATACAATTTAGATTATTTATTTTAAAAATAAATAATATAATAATTAAAATAATTTGGGTTATTTGAGTCGGTTTATTCGGTTTTCAGGTTTTTTGGTTTTTGAAAAAGGCTCCAGAAGTAAACGGGACTAAATTTGGTTCGGTTTATATATCAGTTTATTCAGTTAATTTGGTAAAAAAAATCAATTATGCAAATTTTGATTTTTCTGGATTATTTAGTTTATTTCGGGTTATTCGGTTTGTTTGTTTAATATGTTTCAAACCGACCGGTTTCTTGCTTGTTGAACCGAACTGAAAACTAATTAAATTTTTTAAATTCGCCGTTCGTTTATTGGTTCAACCGAATGTTAAACCGAAAGCCAAAAATATCGGTTAGGACGGTTTGGTTTACTTGGGTTCATACTGAATGCCAGAGCTATTAAGAAGCATAGACTTACGTGCAAAGAGATAACGGACTGAAGAATAGCAGAGACGTTAGCAAGTGCTTTGACCCAGAGTGGGCCATTAACACTGTTTAGCAAGTAGGTCGAGGTTGAGGATCCATAAGCCCAATATCCAATGAATGTAACAGCGTACATTGGTAAAACACCGGCTGTGAACTGAAAGTATAGAGCCTTCATCATGTTTTTCACAACAGGTTGTCTCACTGTTGCCTATCATTGCAGAAAGACCAGTGTTAATAAGAAAAGATCATTTATGCAACTCAACGCAAAAATAATCAAACCATCACCTGAATCTCTGGAAGCATCCCTGTGTTGAATGCGAAAACCAAGTTAGCTGCTGCTCCAGTGATAGTAAAGAGTTTGCTTAGTGATGATCCTTGTATCTCGTAGTCTCTTGGAGGTGCTTTTACTCCTACAAGAAACAGATTCATCAGTAGCTATAAAAATCCAATAGTATATAGCTAAAGGTTTGATCATTATACCGTCTCTAACTGATAGAACAATTGCTACAACTATGTAGATGAGGCTGAGGATGGTTGAAACCGCAAGCCAAGTCCCAAGAGCTGATAAATGAGGAATACCAATAGCGAAAACCGCGCAAATAAGACCAGCAATGGCTATACAATGAGGCAATTTAATGACATGGTCATCCCTGAAGAGCACATAAACCGCCTGCAGAAACAGAACACAACCCCAAAATAACTAACTCTGCTCAAGAAAATCAAGAATCAAGAGTGGAGATGTTTAACTACCTTCAAGGCAGCACCAGCTAGAATAATGAATCCACAATTAATCATGAAAAGATTTACATATTGCAATCCCCATGTAAGGTGATAAGCCTTTCTACCTGATTACAAAAAGAGATTAATCATTTCGAATGACTAAAAAACTAAAAGAGTTGGTTTGGTTTCTCTTTACCGTAAATGAATCCAGCAAGGTCTCTATAGCGGATGTGTCTTCTGCCACCAAACTCATGAAGCTTGGCAACGAGACTGTTTGCGTAGAGAGAGATTGCAGTAGCGATGATAAGACCAACCACACCACCAATCCAACCTAAAGGAACCATTACTGTTCCTGAATATCCCAAGACATAGGCGCTGTTTATACCAGTGGTCAGAACGAACGCCACCTGAAACCATGAATCTGTACATTCCACAACATGTGATCTCAGGTTCTTAATTATAAGACCAGAAAGAAACAGAGTTTAGCTAAACAAAAACTTCCCAAACAAACAAATGGTTGTAAAACGTTTTTGAGAGGCAGAGAGATGGAACAAATCAAGAAACTTGGAACTATGACGTTTGGGTATCATCAAAGACAGCATTTTGAAGTAAGGGTCATCATCAGAACCATCAAAGACAACATTTTTGAAGAAAGTGCCATTGCTTAAAGCATCAAAGATAATATTTGTAAGAAAGGCTCATAGTCAGAACCATCAAAGATAACATTTTTGAAGAACGTGTCATTGTGTAAAGTCGTCAAAGACAAGATTTTGAAGAAAGGGTCATTGTCAAAATCATCAAAGCTAACATTTTGATGAAAGGGCCATCGTTAAAACCATCAAAGCCAACGTTTTTGAAGAAATGCTGAAATGGGTATTGACAGAATCATCAAATGCAACGTTTTAAACTCTGATTCGGAGTCACCAAAGGCAACACTATAACAAAGAATCCATTTTTAGCTCATAAACGATTGCGTTTGATTGTATTTAAAAAATATTAAAAAATTGGGCGTCAATCCCCGTATAAGAAACCGTTAATTAGAAATAAACGACTCAGTAAAAATCAAAATAACAACAATCAATAAAAGAGAGGTGAAATCGAATTTTTACAGTACCGCTGCTAATTTGGTGAGCAGTGTCAGGGATTTCAACACCAACATCGCCACTCCCTTTGCGATTATTAGCTTCAGTGGCGGTCATGTTTTCTACGACAAAGGGCTCTTGTCTCTCTGCAGCTAAGAGCCTTTCTTCTTCTTCTTCTCCTCCACCTCCTTCCTCGACCACATGAAAGAATCTTGAGAAAGTCATCCCTTTTCTGATATATATAGAATCCTCTTTTTATTTTATTTTTTAGCGAAATTTTCTCTCCTTCACTCAACTGTCTTTTGATTCGTTCCGCTAAAATCGAAGCCAAGAATCCGGGTGGATTCGCAACTGAAAAAAAAAAAAAAGAATCTAATTCAGTCAGATGAAGAGGGGAGATTGATTGAGAATCGAATCGGTGAAGAAAAGATGGATCCTTTTTTATTGGTTCTTGTTTAATTACAAAACATTTAAGTGGGTCTGGTGAGGGAGCTTTTGAGAGAGAGTCTCACGGTCTCTCTTGTCTGAAATTTTTGTTTTTGCATGAGATCCTATAAGAATGGCCAATTTTATAAATAATTAAAAAAAAATATCAATATTTTTCTTTCTATATTGATATTGTGTCAGCTGATTTTTTTTTTTTTCATAGCCATGTTTTGCTTGTTTTATTATTTTACTAATTCAGTTCATCCTTTCAAGAAATCTTCCCTCACAATTACTAACGAAAAAAAAAAGTATTTGCACTAGTGGTTTATGGGTCTTCTTTTAGTGAGAACAAAACTATTAAATATTCTGTAAACATATTTGTGACAAAAAAAAAATAATTCTGTAAACATATTTTTTATTATTATTTTTTAGAATATGGATTTATCTAAATACATTAGATTTACTTTGTTGCAGGGCTAAACAGACTTGGATTTAATTTCGGATTTTGGTATACTTTTCTTTAAATTATTTGAATAGATTTGGCGTGGAGAAAGAAACACGTTTGGTTAACTACCAAAAAAAAACGTTGATAGTGATTTGTTTGATAGGCTTAAATAAAAGGTTAGACTAATATCTGGGACAACAAAGACCGGTTAATATAGAAAAGGAAAAGTAATTGAAATCGGCTGAGAGTTGGCGATGTATATATTTTTCAGTATTTGTTGAAAATGATTAATGTATCTAGATCAACCCTTAACAAAATACTCCATAAAACATGATTGTTTAATGGGCTTATTTGTTAAATAACCAAACAAAAAAAAAAAAATTAGTTTTGTAGAAAGAAGTTAGAGAGAGATAGGAAGAGAAAATAGGAGAGAAGGTGTTATTTTGGTTTTTTTTTTTTGAACAACTAAAGGGTGTTATTTTGGTTAGTTTGTGAATTATAGTTTTTTTTTAAAGTTACCGAGTGCAATTTCCCTTGTTTTGTTTAATTTTGTAATCGAATTTGGTATGGTTTTTATCGAATTCATAGACACACTGACACACACTCGAGAGCAAGTTGATTGGGGACATGCAAGTTACACTCGAACCTTTTTTTTCTTTCAAACAAGTTACACACAAATCTATTGGCTGAAGTTAATGGCAGAAGGGGCACAACTTCCCACAAAATCTTAAGCCATTTGGAAATGGAAGTACCAGCTCAGACTTTCTGCGAATCAACGGAACTTTCTGCGAATCAACGGACTCCATAAGTCATACTCCCTCCGCATGAAGTTTTAGGTTATGACATAAATATTAAGAAATTTGTTTTTTTATCTAAAAAATTATCATTAAAATATAAATTAAAAACTATTCCACCAATCACAAAACATACTACAAAATATGATTGGTTACACAATTTTTGATAAAGTTAAAAGGTACATTGAAATATGAAAACATCATATATTTTGAAACATCAAAAACTCCCTAAAACATCATCTATTTTGAAACGGAAGAAGTAGTTATAGTTTATGTACGTATATAACTCATTTATTTATCTACTAGTATGAGTCTTTCTTTGGTTCGAATGGTGAGATTAGTATGAGTTATTTATGTGAACGATTAGGCCTTTGAATATCTTTATCTAGATAAAGTATTTATCAAAAAAAATTATATTATTATTTATTTCCTCATCTCTTATATATTAATTGAGAAACATTATGACATTGTTTTGTAGCCACGTGTCACCATGAGAATGAAATTCAGAATTTTTAGAGAAATAAGTTAGTCCATCTTAACTTATATTATACTTTTTATTAAACTAACTATTAAATTGATAAATATCATACAAAAGAATATTATTGCACTTTCCTTAAATAAAAGCTACGGAATTGCTTAATATGATTAAGTATATATGACAATTAATGATTGTGAATAATAAATATTTGATAATAATTTTTGTATCTTAGCTCTTTTTGTTTAATTTTATATTATTAAAAGATATTAAACAACCACATTAACCATATAATAAAAATTAATTTTTTCCTATATGTTATATTTTGAATTTTTAAAACGACTATAAATTATTAAAAATGTTAAATGTCTCACACTAAAATTTTGTGATTATTTTGGTAATAACAAAATACAAATGATCATAAATCGTATGAATATGAAATCTCATTAACTAGACATTCATATTATATATTAATATAGTTTAAATTTAAACTATATAACATAGAAAAATACTTAAATATGATAATTTCTAAATTTGTATTGAAAAAGTATTAAAACCTTAATATTTTAATTTTGAAATTTGCATTAAAAAAATCGCACATTAGAAATTTTGTGTTTATCATATGAATATGAATTTTCAATAATAAAAATTTATATTAAAATATATTATATATATATGTTCATGTCACTGAAATTTAGTTATATACCATATAAAATAAATAAAATGATTGTTTTGATTTATTTACCAAAAAATCATAAATAAACAAGATGTATTATTTTCATTTATGTCTACTCTAATTTAATTATATACATAATACATAAATGAATACAAATAAATAATAGTAGGTAAAAATTAATTTTATATATAACATTCATCCCGCGCAATTGCGCGGATCTTAAGCTTGTTTACCATTAAACAATGTTGATTTCTAAAATTTCACAGATACTGAATTCAATCAGCAGATAGCATTAGTGATATAGTTCTAGTAATCAATACATCTGAGCGACATGGCTTGCAAAACCATATGGCATTGACCATCACACAAAGCCAATTTTTTGTAGAATAAATAAAAAGAATTATTTGGGTGGTGAATTTCAATAACTTTTATTAGTTGAAGTCTACTTTTCGCTAACAGTTTCTCTCTTCTTTTTTTTGTAGTCTGTGGGGTTTTAGATGAATAGTTCTCATTCCGTTCACAAAAATAGATTTTTTAGTCTTTTCACACATATTAAAAAAACACATTATACTATCATAACAAATGTATTGTTTTCTGTAATTTTCAATTTTTAATAACTTTTAACCAATAGTAATTCAATAAAGTCAATTAATTTTTTTAAAGTTTACAATTTTTTCATAGAAAAAACAAAAAAAAATACATCTTTATGAAACAAGTTTTTTTTAAAAAAAGTCGATCTTAATGGAACGGAGGGAGTAGTATTATTCTTTAAGAACATTAAAAAGTTAACATTCTTTTTAATGCTAAGTAAAATTAGTCGGTTTTTCTTTCAAGGTTACAAAAACCTGTATTCCTAAATAGGTATGTAAATATTCCTCTATTTCCCCAAATTTAAGCAAAAAAAATATTCCTCTATATCATAAGTATGTTATACGATAGTTGAAAAACTTTGGGAATATACGTAACTATAAAAAAAATTACTGAGTAAGTACATATCGCTATCATAGATTCTTTGTAGTGCCTTAATAATGGATCATAAAGAGGTCTTTATGCTGTGGACGCCATTTATCTAAAGGTCAATTCATAAAAAAGGGGGAAAAACATATCTTGGTAGGAATATTGTTTTGGTTAAAGCTTGACTAATAGAAGTTCCATCAGAAGAATAATTGATTGATAAGATATTTAATATCAAACCTTGTAATAAGATACTGTAAGAATTTTGCATAAAAGATAATATGATTTGATGGTTTAACTCCTCCACTGGCTCCACAGCGGTTCGATCAGGTTCGTCAGATCCCAAACCATGATTGGTTGATTGATTTGGTTGCAAGTTAGTCGAAAGCTGGATTAGTAAATATAAACCACGTTTGTTTGCGTGATGCTTCTGCGGCAGGAGGAGAGTGGCACGTTTGGAACCGGTAGTCACAACATACGTTAATATTCATGGGCTTGAAGATGGCCGAACTAAGCGCGTACCACTACTGAGCCTTTTAAACTGAGCCCATGGAGATACTGAAATTTGTAGGTGCTTCGGAAACTCGTATTTTAAAAGTTTTTAAAGTGCAACCAGTAAAAGTTCTAAAACAAAGAGCTCAGAGTTTTTAAAAATATAACTTGTTCTTCGAGGTAATTTTTCAAATATAATAGATATTATGAAGTACTATTAATTTATTAGATATGATCATCCAAATTTAAATTACATGTATGTATAGTTAGTTATTTTATGTTTTTGAATATAGTTATTTTATATGAACGTTCAAAACTGATTATGCCCGTTTTGGTGCCTAGGCACTGGCCACTAGATATTAGAACGACCACACTACTGTCGAGCAATTTTCAAACATTTATAAACAAGAATATCTATACAGACAGTGAGATACTAGGTTACCATCTATAATGGATCTATCTGTCCAGCAAAGACATATCGAGATCAATAAGATGCGACTAAGACCAATGTTTAAATTCATAGCCTCTAATAAAGAAATATGCATATAGACAACTAAGACCAAGGTGTAAATTTATACTCGGTGTCATTTCAGCATAATTACACGTACGTAGCTCAGTAGCTCGCGTTGTAAGAGCGAGAAATGTTGGGATTTATTTAATCTATATCCGACTCTATATTGTTTGATTAGTATGATATTGTCCACTTTGGACCTTAGGCAAATCCGCATAGTTTTACTTTTGGTTTCTTTCCCAAAAAGTTTCATACTAATTAGAGTTGAATATCTCTTTATATATTAGACTCTCATTTGTCTAATATCCATTATGCGACTTTGTTGATATCTCACAAGAAAAACATTTGAACCATAGACAAGGCTAAAACCCAACTTTCAAAAAAACCGCTAGAGGGTAATTATGCGTGTTTTATACTAGATTAGTGCATATACGGTAATTAAAACACTGCTTTAAACTTAAAGTCTCATCAAATGGAAAAATGTCACATGCCTTACAGGCTACTCCTAGCACATCTAAATGAGTGACACAGTAGGTAGATATATTATATATATATAACCCTAACCGTTATCACAACAACATAAAGAAAAGAAACAATTTTGAAGGCACCATTCAAGCTTAATGTCCAACAAGAAGATATTTACGGACATTCACAACAGGATTATATCTCTTTGCATCCCTGTTTTTGCTTCACATTTCCTCAAGAGTCGGTTCCAGTTTCCATCTATACGAGAAAAGAAAGATACAAATAATAACTTAATTAAATTTGAGTTCTCGTAGAAATAACCGGAAGCAAACGTAAATAGAAAAATGTAGGGGTAGAAGGAGACAATGGAATTTTCAAATCTCTGCATATGAATAAATTACATCGTCCCTTCTTCCATATTTGTTGGTCCACCAAAATCTTTTTGCACCTAAACAACAACATCAAATTCAATGCCATTATTCTGTTTCTTTTTTTTCGATGTTTATTTAATTTGGTTTCTTTACATTTGTATTTGCTCTTTTCGTCCTTTTCACAAACTAATAACCTTTTTGTATGATGTTTCATTATACCGGGGAGAAAAATGATTGCAGGAACGAAATAGAGAAAACTGTCATTTAAATACTGAACTTTCACAAATTGACCAAAATAAATACAGACTTTTCATTAATCTAAATAAATCATAAACTTATATTGACCGAGCCAAAAAAGATACACTTCCAGTCAACTATTTTTGTCGTTAAATCTCAGTTAACTGTTCACGGAGGTTTGTACGGTATCGTTTTCAAAACATAACAAAGTTATAAGAAATCCTCTGGTCGACTCTTTAGAACCCTATTCAATTTCACTCTTCTTCTCTTCCCTGCAACCCGATTTAGAATCGTGTTGTTTCCTCTGCGACTTGGTTTCATCTCTTCTAATTACAAGCTAGAATCAAGTGAAACAAATGATTTTGATTCCGTTTGAAAAACAAGATTTTGGAAAGAGAGGTTTGCCATCGAAGTGTGTTTGTGGGTAGAAGAATCATTGCTTGAAGAGATTTTTCACTTCCAAAACTTGAAAACATTCAATTTGAGATTTACAATATAAAAGGCTAGGTTGATTGCTTGAACAAGGTGTTGATGACTTAATAGAGGATGTTATTTCGACAAAGTTCGAGATGAGGAAGTGGAAACTCATCACTGAGACATGTTGTGGAATCTTTTGTTTTATGTTGGTTGTAATCACTATTTTGCCTATCTATTCTCTTAAGCTCTTGTATATTTGTCTCAAAATTGTTCCAGACTGTTTCTTTTAAGCCTTACTTTGTCTCTTTTGTAAGACTTTTTCTATTAAATTGCTGCATCTTTGTTCATTTGTAAGACAATTAATCTATGTTTATATGTGAGCTCTTGTATCTTTGATATTGTTCCTCTTATTTTTATTGTCTCTGTTTCATCAAAGACGTATTGGAAACTAACAAAAGCATGTACGAAGCAGTAGAGAGAGAAAAATCCTCCGACCTCTCTCTACGAAAGATTTTTGGAAAAGATATCGGACCGGCATGTGGTTTTTCTGTACCACCGTCGATCGGGAAATGGTTTCCCTTCCGATGTGATTTATGTTCGTTTCTTCTGGCTCCGGGATGGGGAGGATTCTATAGCTCTGCCACCTCCGGCTTATGACTCTGGGGTGTGGAGGCCCTTTGCCTTACGCCGCCGGATTTCTAGGATCTACGAAACAGAGCTTCAGTTTTCCAGCCTCTCGATTTCAATCTCCGACATATCTTCTAGATGGCGATGGATCGATTGTAGGCGGTTTAAGATTCCCTGGTGTTTTGTAGATCCGTAAGTGTTTCTAAGAGACTCGAGATGTGGCGATGGCTGTTCATGGTGGAACAGCTTGTTTCCGGTTCGTATGTGGTGGTGAAGAGGTTTCGTTGTCGAGTTGTTCTCGGAATCTCTCCGGTGAAAAACTCTAGTTTTCTCCGGCGGAGAACCTTTTGGCGGTGAAGACGTGAGGGCCGTTCGACACGTGTTCCTCGTTGTCTGAGGGATCAACACGTGTCCACTTACGCATTAAACGCGTCGCGTGAGGATAATGGTGTGTCTTACCGTGTTTGTTTTGGGCTTGTGTGGGTTTTTGGGCTTTGGGATTGGTACCCTATCTTTGGGCTTTAGGTTTGTGACTTTGGGTCCATAGGTGTCTTGTTTGGACCTTTTTTTGTTTAGGCTTGGCTTTTTATAATTAATAATAAAAATAGATGGAAAAAAAAAAACTAACAAAAGCATGTTTGCATAAAACAAAAAAAAAAGAATCCAACAAAAGTCTGAAACAAAAAGCAAGGTGAAGATTTCAAGGTTGAAACATGCATTCTAGGTGACTCATCATCACATGATACATGAACAGGTATATTAAACTTTGTCTGTCCAGCAATCCTCTTCTCCGCTGTCATGGTTATCTTCTTCATCATTCCTTGCAACATCTCCAAAGTGTGATGATAAAACCTCACAAGCGTCTTCATCAATTCTTACGCCTTCTTCCTCATTCTCTTCTTCTTCTTCTACCTCAGTCCTTTCTTCTTCTTCTTCTTCTTCAACCTCGTTCGTTTCTTCTTCGACCTCATCAGCAGGATCATCAGCAATAGTTTCACAATCATCACCGGGTATGAGATTCACGCCCATCTCTGTTAATTGCACTCAACCTTATTTCATCACCTTCAAAAACCGGTGTAGTTTCACGTTCTCTAGCTCTTCCTCGATGTATAGAAACCTTTTGGCGTCTCATCATATAAAGAAGAATCGATTTGTGGTTTTACACTCACGAAGAAGATGAAATCAAGTTGCAGAGAATAGATAAAGAGGTGAATTCGATTTGCAGAGTTGGGGATTTTGTAAATTATGTTCTATTTTTAAAACGACGACGTAAGGATCTCCGTGAACATTAGACGGAGATTTAACACCACAAACAGTTGACCAAAAGTGTATCTTATATGGCTAAGTCAATATAAGTTTGTGATTTACTTGGATTAATAAAAAATCTGTACTTTTTTTGGCTATTTTGTGAAAGTTCTGTATTTAAATTACAGTTTTCTCGAACGAAATAATAATAACGATATGCATATTGTATGTACGATATGCGTATCCATGCTTGAAGGTCAACCATGGAACCATAATGATGTTGTCCTCGATTATATTATAACCGTGACTTGTTTTTCAAATGGTTCGGGCTTTCTTTAGAAGAAAAATAATTCCTTACTTTGAAGTTATAGTTATTACCAAATGTTGAGTTTATTAATATGGTTTAATGTTTATTTTCGTTTTCTTTGGATTCATCGTTTATTACATTTATTTATTTTTCAATTTGAAATTCTATTAAGTTGAGGTAAGAGTTCAAATGGTCAAAATATATGTCCTTTTTGTGAACAACTTCCATCATTATATTACATGTATTCCTCTAATCCAAGGCCTGTGTAATGACAAATTTAATGGGAACCAACGACTTCGGGACTTGGGATTTCAAACTCGTAAGCATGAGTACAAAGTGGTCTCGAATGGATATAAAGTTATACCATATGGTTTGGTAAATACTAGTTGATATGAAAGATGCACTGACATATATACACCAATAAACACCAATATATATGCACTATATATAAACATACACATATATAATAGAAAGAAAAAAAACTAAAGATTTCAGAAATGGCAATGGAGGTATTTTCAATGGAGGTATTTTCAGGGAAATTTTAACCAATTAAAAGTAATAGATTCCAAGAGACGTCTTTCGTAGATATATAGTAATCCTAAGTTGGAGATTCAATAGCAAAATTTCATTAATAAGAAAACAAAAAGAAGAGAGTTCATATATATTTGTTGACTTGACCTCGCTTGGTCAAGAGTACTCTTTGAAACTTACTTGTAAGAAGAGAGTTTATATATATATATATATTTGTTTTTGGCTCGAGACCAAAGCGTCGGAGAATCAATAAGCCAACAAGATTTTCGTTGACGAATCTGGTCGAAGAGGGAAGCTACCGAAGGATGAATTCAAAGGGATAGCATGATCCAAAATTAACCAATAATTTTGTTGGTATTTCTTTTGACAATAACCAAGAAAATAATCGGGAAAATTCACCTTAATTAGGATCAATGCGATCCCTTTGGATCCTTCCTCTAGTTGCTATGAAGAATTTTGTTATCTCTCTCTCTAGAAGTTTGAGAGCAATGTGTTTTCTTCAATGCTTTGTTATCCTTTTATCTTTATTATTTTCCACCTTCCTCTTGTTTTGTGTTCTATACTATTATTTTATCTATTTGCACTTTTGGGTTTCCATTTTTATGTTGACTTAAGGATTACACCAGACGTCTACGTTTCTAAATACGTATGTGGTTTAGTTAATTTTTGCTATTATAATTTATTTTATTTTGGTAAGAGGATTGATTGAGTGGCAATATCAGTTAAATTATGCGATGAATTTGCGGTTTAAAAGAAATTCTATATTTTTGAATGAGTTAACAGTAATATTTTTCAAATATTTTGTTGCATTTTCAGTTTTTAAAAAGGACAAATAAATATGATATTTGTACGAATAAAAATATGATTTTTATAATAGATAGATTTCATGAAAACACACTTAGGAGGGCATATTTATTGGAGGTTTTTAGGGTGGAGTTTTTAGCGTAATATAAGAACGTCTCTTAACTTTTAACTAAGAAAAACTAAAAACCGACTCTTAAATAAAATTAAGAGACGGTTCTTATATTACGCTAAAAACTCCACTCTAAGAACCCTCAATAAACATGATCTTTAACCCGGGCTCTTAAGGTGGAGTTCTTAGCTTCGGATAAGAACCGTTTCTTAGCTTTTAACTAAGAAAAGTTAAGATCCGTCTCTTAAATAAGAGATATAAGAACCGGTTTTTAGCCGAAAAGTGTAAAAAATAATAAAAAAATATCAAATCATGAGTTAAAAAATCCAAATTAAAAGGCCGGGTTAATCATGCTCTTAAGAGATACTTTTTAATATCACTTAAGGATTACCATCTAAAAGCACATATAAACATAAACGTAAATCTAATTAATAATATTCCTAATTGTTCTTTAACAAAAATCTTTTCGTGAGGCTATTTTTCTGTTAACATATATGATTGGAACTATTTTAGCAAATTTAACTATGAGAAATGTTATGTTTTGCAAGTCCCTTAGCAACAAATTATAAACGGACGGTGTTTTTTGGTGTTGTAGTGATGTATACCAAAAAAATCAGAGTTGGTGGAGTGAGGATTTCTTTGGCAGAAGGAAGCAATCATGCTGCAGTAAGTTAAGTCTATGGTAAGTTTTTAAAATTTGGGATTGATTGTTTGAGCCTGTTACAATAAAAAAAATTGGCTTTAACATTTTTATAATTCTTTTAGATTAATTTATGAAATATTTTAGCTGATTGGATAAAATCATAAAAGAATCACTTTAACGCTTTTAACCCAAAAAAACAATGAAACTACTAAAATCTTTAAAATTTTATATCCAAAATATGTGCTTTTGGTGAAACAAAGCAAAGATTTACTTGAGAAATTAACTACCCAAACAAAGAATCACTTTAACGTTTTAAACCCAAAAAAATAATGAAGCTAGTAAAATTTTCAAAATTTCCCCCATCACAAGGTGGGTGACACTATTAATTAGTTTGTCTTTATTGAACTTTTGTTGGCTTATTTTAATAATGCAAAGAGAAGTGTGGTCCATCAATGTTCCCCTTCTCAAGTGGCACCAAACCCTTCGTATAGACTCTTCAAATATGATTCGAGTGGTTCTTGCCATTGATTCACAACAAAACGTCAAATGGTGTTTTATTTTTGCAGCTGTTGTATGATACTTTGAAACTTAAATTATTCTTTCGTTATGATAGTTGCAATCATATGCCCAGATTCAGATTAAAGATATGGTTATATGCTTGATGCCCCTAAGAAAATTAACACAGCTCAGACAGAAGCACTAGATTTAACGCAGTCTTTTTGTTTGAATATAAATTCACATTCATTCAAAAGAAAAATTAATATAGTCATTGATCCAATGCATCCCTACAGTCTGTATATACATGCTCTCATTACAATGTAGGCATCATTTACATACACTGAGAGTTGTTATTGATACGTAAGAAGTTGCACTAAACATGTCAACAATTAACTGGGAAATAGATATCACATGATTGTCATTTTTCTCTCAAAATTTGTACATTCAAACCAATCTGGAATCTTTGTTTTCTTGATTTTTTTTTGACAAGCTAGTGACACAAGGTTCAAGATTGTGTATTATCATGAATGCTACAAAATTTATCCAATCAAACTCATTATTCATTCACGTCATATATTTAATATTCTAGTGGTATTCAATATCATGCCACCGAACGAGTTTGCATCTTCCATGTCTTTCACTAAAGGCTTCAAAATTAAGGATGTTCCATGAAGAAGACAAGACAAATCATAGTATACGGTTCATGTGCCACTTTGAACATCTTGTGTTTATGAATGTGCGTTGCAGAAAAGTGGAGGACTACAATCATTTTAGTCATTATAAATGAATGTTTTCAAACTGAACGAAGACCATGGAAGATTATGTGGTAAGCTCTACGAAATAAATAAACAACTTAATTCATTCAAAGGTTTCTTTTAATTTAGTCACGGTCGGAGGTGATCGTTCGTGTATAATGTGCTCGTAGACACAGACATGCAGATAAGGCATGCAAATTGGTAGGGTAAAATGGGCATGCGTGGTCTGTCGATATGTATAACTGAAAATGAGATGGAATACGAGTAAGAATCAAAAACAAAAGTGAGTCATTTGGAAATATGTTAGTGTGGAGGACATACTTATAAATGTCGGCTCTTCATAGGACAAAAACTCCAGTTTCACTGTACTGCTCTTGTCGCTCACTATCTCTATTTCCACCTTAAGAAGGGTACCACACCACGTAGTTCAACTTTTTATTTACGTCGGTATTCAAGTCTTTTCCGACGTATGAACAAACTCCACTCCTTCACTAGCTTGAAAAACATGTGTATGTCAAGTAATATGTGATAAACTCATATTATTCCTTATATTTGTGGTCCAGAAGATTTTTGAATTTTTCTCAATGTTAATGGTTTTATAGATCTGTTACCTTACAACAAAAATGTGACCTTGAAATTGATAAAAGTAATTTGGTGGTTTAAATCGTTTGCAAAAAAAGAAGAAGTAATTTGGTGGTTTTACGACATGGCTGAGTCAGCTTGTCCTTTGGACTAATTAAGCCTGCCAGGTTAATGTTCAAAGCATAGTATGGTTCACAAGCGCAGCTCAGATCATTTCTATAATTTTTATTGACACTAGCTTATCACACGTTCCTATAATTTATTACACAATCCAAAAAACTCATTATCTCTTATCTCTTTGGGTTTCATTCACTTACAAACTAAATAAAACTATTTTGAAACCACTTTTATAAGTGATGGCTGAATACAATACTCATCACATTTTTCTTATACCTAGTAGACTAGTAGTTTTTATCTCCGCTAACCCTAGCCAACTATCCAAATGAAGATATTTGGGAGATATTTTGAAATCTCTTCCAATACTATATTTTCTAAATATACTTTTAAAATCTAGGAAACTTTTTTTGTTGAATTAATATATTTTTTTTCTAATTGAGTATCTCTTCTCTAAAGTGAATATTATGATTCTCAGCAATCTTCATATCTCGAGTTCAGCACTCCAAACTCCAATTTGGATCTCGTTGAAGTACTTCTGTAGCACTTTGGTAAAAGCTGGACATCATGATACTATTTCTTCAAACTCTCCCTTTTTAAATTTGTGTGATTCCCAAGCAATTGTAAGAATCAATCAACCAATACACACACAAACAAACACAGTATACGACTCCAGCAAGCAATACACACCCATTATGCAATAATGTCTGAGAACAAGAAGAGATGGAGGAGTTAGAGCATTTCCAAAAGACACTCTATAACTTCAAATATGAAGTTTTTTTGCTCTCCAAAAAAAAACTTCAAAACTTCAGTGAAACTCTATATTTGAAGTTTCACTACTCAAAACTTCAAATTTGAAGTTTAATAATTTTATTTGCATTTTGGTCCCTACAATCACACATCACATTTATAATTCATAAATACTTTTTCGTTTATTGTTTTAATCCTTAAAAAAATATATCTCATAAATATTTTAAATTTTGTTTACAGAATTTAAGTTTTACACATAAAATTAAATAAAACTTTAAAATAAGATTAAAAATATTTTAAACTAGATTTAGACAACAATAATATACAAAAGAAACTTAATGATAGACCATGGATTTGACATATTTTCATCCATGGTTTATAGGTGTTTTTACTAATAATTATTATATTATAGAGTCTATTTATTATATTTATAAGATCAGAAGTGATTTGGAGATAAGTGATGATTTTGGAGCATTTTGGAGATATTCGGAGCAATCACTCGAGATGAACATCGAGCTCGACCATCGGTCGATATTGGAGAGGAATAATCGATCGATGTTCATATCTTGACATCGATCGACAGCGAAGCGCGCAGAAAGCCCGTTTGGTCACAGCCGACTTGAAACCCAAGTCTTCACCAATTTACAAGATTTCCCCTGACGAGTGTTAACCAAATTATATAAGCTTTGCCACCATGTTAGAAGCAAAGTGTGCTTTTCTTGTTTTATTATTTTCACAGCAAGGTTTTCTAGGATTTTGATAGATTGGAGAGAAGATCCAAAGTTATAATTTGTGATTGAAACTCCATTAATATCTATTTACTATTCTAATGAAGTTTTCTTACCTAATTGTTGTTAGGAATTGCTTAGCCATGACTGAGTAGTTCCATTGTTAAATTTTAGGGTTTAAATAGGTTAGGAGGGATTAGCCCCAACTATAGATTGCTGAGTTGTGGTAATTATCATTAGGATTGTTCATTAATGTTTGTCTCTTGATTAGCCACCTAGAACATGCCCTAGGATTGATAGATAAAAGCGAGAGCTTCATTATCATCCTGAAAACATTCTAACTGAGCTAAGTTTCTTGCTAAGAATAAGGCGAGATCTGATCTAGTGAGCTTAGTAAGCATTATTCAACCCGCACATAAAGATTAACTAGAAGCGCTGTCGACCGATATTTATATTGGATAATCGATCGACAGAGCGAAAGGTGTATCGATCGATATCCCTATAGGATCATCGATCGACACTTTCTAATTGATCGACATACGATAGTTGAGATCATTAGATCTAGTTAATAGACAAGTCTAAACGTGCGAAAGCTGATAGACTTGTTGACTAAGTAGTTGAGCTTTACATTATCATGCATGCAACTCATTAGACATCTGTGGGATTATAATCCCAAGTTTCCTGAATAAAAACTCTAAGTCTAACTATTTCCTTTTTAAGCAACAAAACCTCAACCAATCAATTGAACAAACACTTGTTCAATATAAAACTGCAATTTATATTTAAATCTCTAAAACCATCTAGCTTAACAAATCATATTAGATTTCTTAGGTTCCCTAGCTCCCTGTGAATTCGATCCCTAAGAACTACAACTCGACCTCTTATTTGAGAGAGTATAAATCACTCCTTAGGGTAATTTGAGTGGTATCACTTAACAAAAAAAATTTAAAAAAAATTACATGAAGACATAACTATTACACAAATTTAAATATTACAACACTAATAGTAAGATAAGTTTGATCCAGAACCTTCAAAATTTTCGAATATTGTTTAACTTTTTTTTTGTAACTGAAGATGGTTGTTGTTGTTGTTGTTTTGATGTTTTTTCGTACAATTCTTTCTTATTCATATCGAGTATATTCACCAATATTAATATCATCGAAATGAAATTAGTCTTTTAGCAATATTTTATGTTTCTCTTTTACTTTCTTGTTCTGATTTAATGTATTTACACGTATTAATATCACCTGATTTCAACAAATTTTAGCTCGTAATCTATAAAGTAAAAATGAGGAGAGTCATTTTACTTTGAAATGCACTAATAGAAAATCATTTTATAGAATAATATGGTATTTTGTTTGAAGTTTAATATTAATTAAGTTATTTTTATTTAAATTTTATATTTTATTAATTAATATTATTGTAATATGTTTATATATGTGTTAGTTATTTATAAAAAAATAGTTATAAGATACAAATAATTTTGAAGTTAAATTTGAAGTTTTGATTTTGGAAAAGAACTTCAAATATAAAGTTTTAGAAGCTTCAAAATAGAGTTTCTTTTTGGAGATGCTCTTAGAGAGAAGAACAATACAAAAAAAACTCTGAAAGTCCAAAACACTTTCAAATTATCCCAGAAATCTAGTCATAGTAAACCGAGTGACAAACAAAAGCAAATACCCCTATTTACCAATCAATCTCCCATAAATTTATTATCTTCTTACTCGGGAGCACAGACAAAGTTTTCCTTACCTAAAATGGCTATTCTACTACCAAAATGGCTATTCTACTACCAAAATGGTTTGAATAACCAAATCAGAATAACCAACAAAACCTAACTTTTTATGTAAAAACTTTCCACTTTTAGATCATATATATATATATATATGTTGTAGAATTGTTTGCACAAGTTAAAATTAAAAAAAAAATAGAGTCTGTTAGAGCAACTTTATCAATGATATCTAATCAAGATTCTCAAAAAGTTATGGAATATATAAACACTAGGTGGTAACATGCGCCTTGCGCGGGGTGATGGATTGAAAGAGATTATAACTTTAAAACTATATACACTAATTTATTGGGTATTTTAATTATATTTTATGGAAATACATCTAAAAGAGTAAGTAAAGACTTATATAAATTTATTATGAATTTAAGATGAAAAAAAAAAGCAAGAGCATTATTGGTTTCATAATATAAATTATGAATATAAAATAAAATGAAACATATGCAACAGAATAATAAAATATAAAAGAAACAAATTTATAAAGAAACAAATAAAAAATTGATAAAACCACAACTACTGTTAGAAGTGTCTTCAGAACTCGTGGTTTGCAATTCTATAGAAAGCCATAACAAAGTATCAACTTACCAAACTAAACACATATATTTACCAAATTCAGTAAACGAAATGTTATACCTCTTTCTGAAAACATC
>NC_027751.1:4626558-4631164 GCF_000695525.1 Brassica oleracea var. oleracea
TATACAGCCAAGAAAAAATGATAAGATATAAGCATGAAAGCAATAAATACATTTTTAAAACTCGCATGAAAATAAGAGATATATGTATAATCCATCAAAACCAATTATATTATGCATAAACATGAAACTTAAATGTCCAATGGCACTATATGTAATTAGTCTAGACAGGCAAGAGTTATTCACTAAATACTACGAGAAGAGCTCTCATGATGACACATAAGTAATGGCAATCTTGATAATAACACATGAGACAAAAGTTTATTATTTAGAATGCTCCTCCAATAATAGCAAAGAGATAAAAAAAAACAGTTAGATTGGATATCTCAAAATGATGGAAACTCAACCCAAAATATTTCAATTGATTAACTGATGTACTATATACATCCTGCGGTTACTCGGTAAAATTTAAAGGGGAAGGTGGAAAAAGTTATTAGTCGATACGACACCGAACCGCTGAGTAGCGAGAAGGGTAAGACCGTAAATTCCAATGACGAAAAACGAACCCCACTCAGTCACCTTTGCAGTTAGGCAGGTACACACCTCTCTCTCTTTCTTTTTTTTTGAAAATTTCAATTTCTTTTTCCGACGAACAAAACAAAAAAAAAAAATCTGTTTAGCTTCCGATGAACTCCGAAATCGTTAGCCAGATGCCGCCGGCGACTCCATCCACGCCTTTCGATGACAACGCTGCAGTTGACTTAGAGCTCGCGGCGGCACTAGGAGGAGGAGGAGGAGGTGACTCAAACGGCGGCTGTGGAAGGAGCAAAGCGAAGGGACCTTGGTCGACGGAGCAGGACGCGGTTCTGACGAGGCTCGTGAACAAGCTGGGGCCGAGGAACTGGACTCTGATATCCCGCGGAATCCCAGGCCGGTCTGGTAAATCGTGCCGGTTAAGGTGGTGCAATCAGCTCGATCCTTGCCTCAAACGCAAACCGTTCACCGGTAAGCTATAAACTCTTCTCCTCTCGATCATCTCTTGATTCCAGATTCCGGTTAAGGTGGTGCAATCGCGCCGGTTTAGGTTTTGAGCTATATAGCCTTATCTGCTGCGTTTAATTGATTGTATCTCGAGTATTGTTGATTCAGGATCGTTGTTGTTTCATATGAATCAAGAATCAGATTCGTCTTTAGGGTTTAGCGTTCACTCTCTTGGATCAAAAACTGTTGATGCTATGATTCTCTAATGATTTACTATCTGATTGATTGAAAGATGAGGAGGAGAATCTGTTACAGGATCGTTGTTGTTTCATATGAATCAAGAATCAGATTCGTCTAGGGTTTAGCATTCTTGGATCAAACTGTCGATGCTATATGATTCTCTAATGATTTACTATCTGATTGATTTGAAGATGAGGAGGAGAATCTGTTAATGTCAGCACACGCGGTTCACGGTAACAAATGGTCTGTGATTGCAAAGCTCTTACCTGGGAGAACAGATAACGCTATCAAGAACCACTGGAACTCTGCGCTTAAGCGTAAACACGCTGATCTCTGGAACAGTCATCATCACTCCATCTCTAATGCATCATCGTCCCGCAAAGAAGAAACCAATTATCACCCTCCCTCGGTATCAACTGATGTTAAAATGGAGGGTGAGGCAAGCAAGACTCGGGAAGGGAAGTGTTGTAAGCCTGGTGTTTATCGCCCCGTGGCGAGACTCGGTGCTTTCAGTGTCTACAGGCCTGGGTACATGAACCAGCGTGTAGCTCCGTGTGAGGGACCTTTGGTTCAAGCAGCGAGAACCGACTCGTTGGGTGGTCAGTTTCTTCAGTCTCTTTGTTATCAACCTAACGTCCCTTCGAGGTGCGGTCACGGATGCTGTAACCAACAACCAGAGAAGAGACTGTCGTCGTCGGTGCTGGGACCGGAGTTTGTGGATTATGAGGGGCCTTCTTCTGTGGGTTTAGACCAAGAGTTGGTTTCTATTGCAACTGATCTGAACAATATTGCTTGGATAAGGAGTGGACTTAACAATAGTAGCTATTCCAGAGAAGTGGGACAGAGTTTGAGTGTTGGTAATCATCTTCGTTTTGAACATGCTCGAGCTCGAGGGAAGTTTACTGGGATGGTGAACAATGGTATGCCAAGTCAGATGCTGAGACAAGATTTAAGGGCTTTAATCTAACTTTTAGAGAGAAACACATTTCGTTTAATATATTTCTCTCTTGTATCTGATCGTAGAATATCGAAATTTTACTAAGCAAACTTCGCGCGATGCAGTGTTAGTGTTATATTTTGATGACAAAGTGCGTGATTTCTATGTTCCTCCTTTCCAGACATTTGAGCAGTTCTCCTTGCAATTGAATTGGGTTTCTATATGGGGAAAAGGAAGAGCCTGTGGTTCTGACTTGTTGAATGTTTTTTACCAAGTCATAACGGGTCGAAACCCAGCTGAAGTATGGAGGGAGTTTGGACATTCGAAAGCCCACGTAGAAGGGCCTCGTCATTTATACCTTAATAATCTGAATATTTCATTGTTCAAAAGTATTCACAATTTGAAATATTCAGATTTTTTTTTTTGTAACTGTTATAAACCAAGTAGTGATCGATCCATATCAGGTCCAAACCGTCTGGCCCATCAGCTATTCATCTGGTCCATTCGCTAATGACTTAGGCGAATGAGAGTTTACATTTATCTATATACTTGATGTTTATCCTTTTTCATATGTATTTTGGATAATTACTATTTTCTATTCCTATTAGGAATATGATTTCATTTTCTCTTATAACGGTCTAAATAAAACGGTCTAATATTTGTATAAATATAGACCTCTGGTCATGAGTAATAATAAGCTTTCACAGCATCTCTTTTATAACATGTTATCAGCGCGATAGCCTCTAACCCTAAACCCCCACGAAATTCCTTAAACTCAGTCGAATATCACAAAACCCTAATTCCGGTAGAATTTCAAAGAGATCGTTCTCTCAAACCGTGAGGATTCAGACGACGAGCAATATATCAAATTGAAGCTCTCACCGAGACGAATCAGACGCTGCAAACCGCTTGTCGATCTGATCACTGACGCGCCGTCACGCTCTGCTACACTCTTTCTAGACGTGATCAAGTAAACCAGACGTTCTCCTTCTTCCCTGTTCGTGATCCGACCAAGCAAGCAGCTCGTCCGCGACCCGACTCGAAGAACGATCAGCTCGCGGCCTCCTTCTCTCGTTGGTGGTCCAAATCTACACTACATAAGTTTCTAAAGGTAAACTCGAAACTTAAAAGAACCTACACTGAATTTGGTTGATTGATAAAGATCTGAACCATTAAAATTTGAAGAACCCTAATCTAGGATAATAGAAACCCTAACATATGGAACTAAGTTTTGGTTACTGTTAAGTTGATAGATCAATGGCTGTTAGGGTTGCTAGAACATTGATTGATTAGTAAGGGCATTGAAACCCTAAATCTAAATTATATGATCCGTTTCCTTTATGATGTTTTGAAAATCTGAAATATCAAAAACCTAAATTGATCCGACTGTTTTGATTGATTGATTTTGATGTATCTGAGGTTTGGGTTACTAGATTAAAACCTTGAATTATCTTTGATGATTGTTTGAGTAAATAGAACTGTTTAGAATCGAATTTGTTCTTAAAATTGTTAAATTGCTGAAAACCCTAATTTTCCTTTTTGCATAAATCGATTGATAAACAAGTTTGCATATTGTGATTAATTGTTTGAATATCGAATGAACTGATTAAGAAAATTGCTAGTTTTGATTAAAACCATAATCTGTCCAGAATTGTAAATTTCCTTTTTGCTAAAAGTAGAAAATTTCTTTTTTCCTCAAATTTATTTTTCTACTTGCTGGAAAATTTTCTTTTACTGTTAGGATTGCTAGAGAATTGCTAAAATTGACTGATTGATCTGATTTAATTCTTTTGTAAAGCTTGATATTGATAAAATCGAAAAAAATGGGCCTTGAAACCCTAATATGATCTGATGATACTTGCATTATTATTCTGATTGCTTGATCATACTAAATGTTTTAAAAAAAAAGTAAAACATAAGAATTATTGACCTGGTCTCACATTGATTAAAAATTGTCTGAATATGATTGTTGTTATGATTGATGCTTTGGTTGCATTCAGATATTAAATCCGACCTCTAGGGTCTTTGCATCACAATTTTATAAGGCCGTGTGGCCTAAAGCATCATATAGACCTTGCATACTTGTTTTTCTCGCACCATGGTCGAGTAGTTAATTGTTTGGTCGAGAGACTTGTGAAACTGTATGCATTGATTTTATTGACTCGATTACATCTTGAACTGATTAATAATATGTTTCAGATGTCGAAATTTGAGCCTTCGGATTATGCTGCCCTAAATCTCTCTGGAGATAATTATCTAGAATGGGTAATGAACACTTCAGTTGCCCTGAAGTCTAGAGGACTCGGGAAATGTATCATTGATGGCAATAATGCAATTGAAAATGAAAAGCATAGAGCCATAACAATTATGCGTTATCATCTCACTGAGGATCTGAGAGATCAGCACTTAAATATTGAGGATCCTTGTGACCTTTGGACAAAACTAAATTCCAGATACTCAATGGCATTATGACGAAAAGCCATGAATGAATGGAAGATTCTCAGGTTCCAG
>NC_027751.1:4632422-4632870 GCF_000695525.1 Brassica oleracea var. oleracea
GAATGAATACGGGTCATAAACCAGACATATACCATCCTAAGAGATTTTGAATAAACCACCACATACATATGTGACGTCTAGGATGGAACCTCAGAAGAGGATAAGAAAAAGATTGGGAATATATGTTGGATAGGAACATGTCTTTCTCCCACGTTTTTTAAGAGACCTTGTGCCAAATATGGGTGATCGAATTATGGCCAGGTACACGGATCGCATGACTGATGAATCCGACTATCCAACATCAGGGGGAGAAAGAAATAAGCTGGTAAAAGAGAACAAGTGAAATAAAATGGTATTTATCATCATTGTCTTGGCAAGATCCTCTGACTAGAAAATATGGTTTAAGACGTCCAAAGAATGTGATCAAATGATACAAAAGCTAGCAGAAAGAAGCCAATGAAGCTAAAAATGATAAGGAGGAATCCAAGGAAGCCGTGTGGAAATATAT
>NC_027751.1:4633115-4633438 GCF_000695525.1 Brassica oleracea var. oleracea
GTTATAAAGACTTGAGCATGAATGGTTTCCACATTGAACCAATGGACAAAGGAAACAAAAGTTCCTTTTAATTATAAGAAAATCGCCTACGGCCTTATAAGAAAGTGGTCAAGACTATACCTACATACTCTACTGATCTAGACTATGCCAAAGATCAGTATGATAAAGGCAAAAGCCATGGTAACCTATATACCCACAAAATTTTATACACTTTATGGCATGACTGGATTAGCCATCCAGGTCTTTAAAAATTGATGCACATATTGCAAAAGGCACAAAAAGTTATCCCATAAAATCTCACGTTGTGTAACATGTACACAAGG
>NC_027751.1:4635376-4692952 GCF_000695525.1 Brassica oleracea var. oleracea
AGGATCCGTGGGACATGAGAGGACTTGCGAGTAAAGTTTGATCGCAGATTAGAGGTCCATCCGAGTACTGTCGAGTGCCATCCGTCCGACCAGGGCATAGAGTGGTCAGCTGCAAAGATGCACGTCTTGACCATGTCTTAATGAAGTTCCAGAAGATATGAGAGTTACAAGATAACTCAAGTTACAAACATCAACGTTCAAGAAACTCAAAGGACTACATGTTCAGTCATATGATATGTCAGCCGACTTCTTCACCATGTCTACACCAACCACACGTCCATGAAATTTATCTATCAGTTTGGGACGTGCCAATTAAAGAACCAGTTCAAGACTTGGCGCCCATGAAGCTAAACTATTAAATTGTCCATGCGCCAACTTGAAGAACATACACGGGGGTACAAGTCAGGGGGAGGTCATGTGTTGTACTCTTTTTCCTTATCAATGGTTTTGTCCAATTGGGTTTTCCTGGAAAGGTTTTAATGAGGCAACATTAAGCATGTTACAAGCTCTGAACCGGATGTGTCAGTCAAGGGGAAGTGTTATAAACCAAGTGGTGATCGATCCATATCAGGCCCAAACCGTCCGGCCCATCAGCTATGCATCCGACCCATTCGCTAATGACTTAGGCGAATAAGAGTTTACATTTATATATACTTGATGTTTATCCTTTTTCATATGTATTTAGGATAAATACTATTTTCTATCCCTATTAGGAATATGATTTTTTTTTTCTCTTATGACGGTGTAAATAAGACGGTTTAATATTTTTATAAATATAGACCTCTGGTCATAAGTAATAATAAGTTTTCACAGCATTTTTTTTGTAACAATATGTATATATTCACTTATCTGAACAAAAATACAATCGTGCATTAATTTATTAAAACAAATATGTGTAGATAAAATAATATGGACAAAAGTTTATATTTTCTATGGCTAAAAACGCATATACTTAAAAAAATTCTAATAACAAAAAGAAAAACCAAAAGTATATTTTGTAGGATTTTAAAATAATTATTTAACATATAATTCATTGTCTGATTAGAAAATAATCAAGAATTCTTTAATTATTTTGGATGTAAAATCTAATAATTAATCATTTACGGTATATATCAACACAAAAATTAATAGCATGATTTTTTGGGTCGAAGAAGACCTAAAATCAGTACTATGTAATAGTATTAAGTTAGTTTTAACATTATTTATATCATGTAACTTGTACAAATTGTCTATAGTAATTTTCCATTTCAGCTAACAGCATCTGAACAGTTATAAGTTTTGGTTTAGTTAATTACTAAGGATTCATGTGTTGTATACTCTCCTATATTTCTTTAGTTTGCATCGAAACAAGTCTACAACTATCTTTCTCAAAAAAAAAAAAAAAACAAGTATACAACTATATACTACTTTACAACACAACATAGCCCATTCAACATAAAATAAAACAAATAAACAAAACATAATCCAATTGCGTAGAAAGGAGTACAAAGCATCCGATGAACCAGATAACAAAGATTGATTGTGGCTTTTGCTTTACTCACACTGCTACCATATATATGGACGCTTTGTCGTCCTCTGAGAGACACAAAGGCTAAATAATAATTATATTTTCAAAAAATATCAACAACGAAGACGGAAGACCTACCAAAACATAATAATAAGCTTCCACCGGCATAGACTCGTAGGAGTGGCTATTTTCCCTACTGCACTACTGTTTAGTTTTTTATGTTTGGCTGGTTCAAAAAATGGCAACCCAGTAAGCTAGGATGAAAATTAAATTGTGAACCGTGTAGTATTGAATTAGTTTGTTTGCTTGGTCTCTGTTTAGAGAGATTTATGGTATGTTTTAATGTATCAGTTCTTTGAAACTGAATATGCAAATGAGTATAAATTAAAAGTAGCATTATACTAACAAACAAGTATACAACACTGTTAATATGATAAATATCTATTACAGGATAATGTTTTAAATATCATAAATATAACTTTCTATGATTTTGATTGAATAATTCAGTTAGGTCGAAATCTGCACTCCTAATCATACATCGCCGATACTGGTGTATGCGTGCTTACAATTTGTTTGGGAATGATTTTGCATTAAAAGTTAACTATGATATAGTATTCTATACTAAAAATATACTCTCTCCGTTTCATGATAGATGATGTTTTAGAAATTTTTTGTTGTTTCATAATAGATGATGTTTTGATATTTTTATGTTATTTTAAACTTTATTGGAAACTGTGTAATCAATTAGATATTATAGTCATTTACGTAATTTTTAAATTATATTTTTACAATTACCTTTTAGAAAAAACAAAATTTTTAATCTTTGTGCATTGAGGTAAAACATAACGGAAAGAGTAAAAAACATCAATGGATTCGACTGAACATACAACACCTAATGAAAATAATCTGATAATACGGTTAATGTAAGTGTTGTAACATCATTATTTGAAAAGTAACAGCATGCATCTTGTATATAAAAATCAGAGAACCAAACAACAAACTATACAAAATAGAACATAGTAAATTGTATAAACATTAAATTCAAAGTTTGACCAAGTCAAATGAGAAAGCTGCGTGGATTCACACATTCCAGACCAAACTCATGTGTTTCACTCTTTTGCGTTTTTGTGGCTTCACTTCTTTTGTACCTTTCCCGACTCCATCTTTCAGAGTAAGAGTTGAACCGCCGTAGCACATAAAGCATTATGGTTGGTTCATTGTTGAACAAGAAGTGTGATTGCTCTTGGCTTTATGCGAAATTGCGGAATGTGTGCAACAATCAACGCTCTCAAAATATAACACTAATGATTCATTAGTAGATTTAGACTCAAAAGATTTTCTTTTAAATTATGTTCAAAATCATTTTCAAAGGGTGAATATTATAATTTGGTTTATTATCGTTATTAACTATGATCTTGGTTAGGTCTAAACCATGTGTCTATTATTTGTTCATAAGTCTCCTCCTATTGTTGTAAAAGTTATCGATTTAAATATAAACACAAAATAATTCCCATAACAGGGTGAGATGAGATGGAATCTTATCATACTAAATAGATGGACATATTTAAAAAGCTGTTAACATTTTCCTTCTTCTGGCTAACATGATATTATTATTTGGATCCAAAGTGTATTGATTGATCCCATTCATATTAGGATCGTAACATCAGCTTTACTAAGTATCTAAATTATCTCCAACTACTGATAAATCATGAAATATGTAAGAAGTGAAACTTGTACTAACTAGAATATGTAGGCCCGACGGTAAAGTTATATGTTAAAGATGGAAATGGAAAGTTTTTAAGTAAAAATTAGAGGACATACAATCTACATCACACATATATATAGTAGATAATAGATCTGATTTTCATTTACAGAGAGGACAATAAAAAGGTGTGTTACATTTCAAAGTCTGCATATTTGCCCACTCCTTCACGCCTACGCAACCCCTCTTCTTTTTTTCTTTCAAGATCTTCTTTTTGCTTTTGCCATGTTTCCATGTCATCATGCTTCTTTATTTTATTGTTTCAATACGTATCTACCCATTTGATTTGCTGTGCCCAATAATCGAAGTACATACAGTAACCACTTCATTGAAATTGCAAACTGCTGTTTCGTCTTTCTTTTACTTTTGAATTTTCAAACAAAGATATACAAATCCTAAGCTCTAGTCACATTTGGTAAGTACAAAAATCAAAGTACTTCATAATAAAAGGGAAGAAAATTACATTTAGCTGCTTCATAATAGTTTTATTAGACAAACAAAACAATTTTATTACAACATTAAAATCCTCCAAATATAGGAGAAAACTATTAAAATTAGTACAAAACCAAGAGGCCCCCCCACCCAAACACAATTTGAACTTTCCATTGTCAACCAAAGTGAAAAAATAATAATAGTACCCCGACACCGCCCAACTCCCTTAAACCCTCACAAGGTCAACAAAAAATATCATAGAGAGCATGTCTTAGTTACTAAAAATATAATATAAAATGTAACAAGCTTGTAATATCCCAACCTTTAATCTAATTATCATCCTTATTACTAATCATAACATAACAATCTCAGTTTATAACCTAAACACACACAACTCCTAACTACGCTCCTTCTGATTCTTCAAACTTCTCAGACAGAACACAACTGTTTCAATACATCCAGTCTTGAGGAAGACGTCTTTCTTGGTTCAGACAACCAACTGCTCTGTAATTCCCCTGACGCGCAAGTAGAGTACTTCTTGCTAACATGCATTCTGCTTAAATCATTAAAAAAACAGTTAGATTAACTAAATAAATCTTGTAAGTTTAATAACTAAACAGTTTCAGTAATTGAATCATTACCGTAATCGAACTGACTGAGTCTTGACCCAACGTTTGTGAACTCATCAAAGCTCAGAGTCTGCGGAGGACAGACTTTCGACTGCGGCATAACACTTCTGTTGACTGGTGCTGACTTCTTGGTAGGCTCTGAAGGAGTTGTTGTTGGATATCGCCGGGGAAGGAAAACTCCGGTGCCGGTAGAAGGACGCTTCACGGGAGCTACAGCGTGTTGTGGTGTCCACGTGGCGGCGTTGGATAACGCATTGCGTCTCATGTTCTGAAACGCGATTTCTTCGTTCATTACTCTCTTCGGGAAATGATTCTCAGAGGACTTGATTCTTGTCTGAGAACAGAGCCACATCTGGTCAAGAAGACGCTGCTGCTGAACATAGCGTTCGGTTTGAAACGCAGCGTTTTGGCGGCGAAGAGTGAGACTTGGGCTTGGGCTTTCACGGGTAAGGCGAGGCTCGTAGCTTCCGAGTTTAAGCCTAGCGACTTCTCCAGCAGCAGCAGATATCACATCCCACGCATTGTCCCTCCGAAACGACGTCGTATGGGCATGCGGCGGGGGGATAATAGGCGAAGTTGCTGCCACCTGGCGTTTCTCCTCGGACTTGAAGGAGGGAGGAGGGAGACGGTGAGTGGAGGGAGCGAGTCGGCGAGTCAACCCGGCGAGGAAGTCTTCTTCGTCGTCGCTGCTCTCGTCTTCCGTCTCGGTGGAGTTGCCTGGGGAGGTGAAGCCAGGGGAGAACGCTGGAGAGTCGAACTCGTAAGGGAACTCGTTGGGGAAACCGAGTCGAGTCGGGGTTAACTCGGAGTCGGTTGTTTTGTCAATGATAGGAAGGTTGACGGAGAGTAGAGGAGGAGGAGGGAGTCTAGACATGGCGAAGAGTAGATAAGAGAGAGAGTGAGGAGAGGGAGATGGGAGAATGTTGAAGACAGGGTTGCTTTTATTAAGGTTTCTTTGAGACAGCTCAAAAGCACTTTAACTATCTCTCATTCTTCTTTTATTTTTTTATTTCTCTTTAATAATGATTTTTAATTATCCGTAATTAATGCGTGATGGACGAAATTCAAAACTATGTCCCTTGGTCTTGATAAAAAGAAAAACCTTGGAATTATTTTATTATATTTATATTTGAATTTTTTTACAAAAAATAAACTTTTTACTATTTCTTACTATAGATCAATATATTAAAGTAATGGAATGTGTATGGGGCATGAGAAATACAGGTGGAACCCACTTAATCCCAATCAAGTTGTTAATTTACAGCTTCCCATTGTCTTATAATCGTTTAATTACTCTCACCTCTAACTAAAATATCAGTCTTTTGTACTTAGATTCTATAGAAAAACAATAGTAGTTCTATTGTATGGGCTAATTAAAAGCATAGAACAAACACTTCATAACTACGCCTTCTTTCTCTTTTCCTCATGCAAGTCCTTCTCATCATTTGCACTTTACTTTTTTTCTCCTCTTCTAATTACATTTATTGATTGCATGATTACACTCCTTTTAGTAATAAAATTCACCGTAAATAATTGCGTTGATTGCAATTAAAATACCGGCAACCGATACGTTATGAAGTCCCAAGGGTTTAAACTGTTAAAACTAAAGATTCTGCGACTGTTCGGTTTTTTCAGGTAACCATTGAAGACCCCTATTTTGTAGGTTTTTCTCTTTAAAAATAATTTTTTTAAATATAGGTTTCATAGAAATCTCGTGACCACTCAGGAACTTTGAATATATAGCTGACGTGGCATTTCAGCAGATATGGCAGATTTGTAATCAGTCACCCGTCACTCTCTCCCTCCTTCTCCGTCGGGTTTGTAAACTGTCGTAATCCATCAACTCTTCCCTACTCCGTTAAACTTAACGGCTGCTTAATCGAATTGTCTCAGAAAAACAAGCCGTCATATAACGACGGACACGAAACGGTTGTATAAACTGGATTGGATAATGTACATGTTTCCCGCCATTTAGGGCGGAGAGAAGTGGGAAATGGTGGTGGGGACCAGCTCTTACCTGCCGAAAAAGACAGCACCGTTAAGTCAAAAGAGCGGGAACAGATCTTCTTCATCCATCCTCTTCTTTATTTGGAATATATTAGACTGAAGCAAGAAAACATAAACAGCATATTTTATTAATTTAAAACCAAAGAAACTCAAAAAAGGTTTCGAAATTACTATATTGTTTTGTGCCCCTAGTTTGCTTCTCTTGTCTCCGGACTCCACTCTCAGATGTCGACTTGGTATTACTATACTACTACTACTATCATAAACTATGAGCACCCACAACAATAATGTTCAAATGCATTTATATAATCTTTTTCTTATAACTAATAATGTGTAAAACCCATTGTTAAAGCTGCTGATATTGTCATAACAACAACATAGAATGAGGTGGAATCCATTTTTATTCCGTAATTTACGACGGGATTTGGCTTAATAAAAACATGTAATTATGGGCAATGAGCAGAGGTTAGGGGAGGGGAAATACACACGAGAGGAAGAGCGCGTGAGGGGAGGCAACTGAAGGTGGTGGGTTGTGTCTGCCAGCATATGCTTTACAGGAAGCTGTCTTTCTCTCTGCCTTCATTCCACAAGAACATTATAAAAAAAAAAATTAAATATTCTTTAGTAAAAGTAAAATAAACTAACAAGAGGCAGATTGAATGGTTGGGGCCTGGGGGCAATTTACCTTATCCGAATTTGAATCTAGTGATAAGTGAGATGCGATTTTTATTTTTAAAAAGAGATATATATATAATAATAAGTGGAGTGGACTAAACAAGAGCAAAAGGAAAAACAAAGAAATCTGCAAATGTCATTTCGAATTTCCCGCCGAAAGCCTATAAGGATATCGTGACAGAAAGATATCATCCGTCCATTTCAATGTGAAGTCTCTTTCTCTCATAAGTATGTCATAATAAGTACTAATAAGAAAATCACAATAATCTCATGAGATTTGAATTTTTACAAAAAAGGATGAAATAAAAAAAAATCATCATTTGAGTTATCAAAAAATGAACAAGGTATTCAAAATCAAAAGAACCAAACTAAATCAAACTGAATTCAAAATTTCAAATCGAACTAAATAATTAGTTAATATTATCGACTTTTTATGTGAAGAAAATTAAACTCAAATTTCTACCAAGTTTCAAATTAGATAGTTAGGTAAGTATAGTGAATAGTATAGCAAGCAAAATGGATTTTGAACAAGATTGGGAGGGAGACGAACTAACTAAGAAGTACTATTGTTTTAGGAAATTGCATAGGATGAGAATCCTAGCTTGACCATTTTGAAATCATAAGCTTGGTCCTCTTCGACGTGGATTTAGCTGTTCCAACGTTCCCCCACATCTGGATCTCGTGAACTTCAAGTTACCTACATATTTTTACTTTGCGTTTTTTTACATACTATATCTTATACGTAAACGAGGCATTCGTGTTACTTATATGCAAATATGATTTCAACACTTTGGTCTTCGAAATAAACATATAAAAAATTACACATGAAATATTATATGACACCAGCAACAGTCTTTGGCATGATCTCAAGTTCTACGATACGACCAAGGAAATTAAAAGCTACTTTTGATTTTTTAACTATTCTAGTAATCAAATTTTGAGTTGTATCTATTCTAGTAATACACCAAACTGAATAAAGAGTAGATAAACGCTATGAGATGAAAGGTATTCAACATAACAAGTATAATATACAAAATCAGAAAATATGTTAATACAAATTGTTAAAGTTAATCTCCAATCATAGTTACTTAAACAACCAATATGAAGGAATTTTTTTCTAAAAAGAAGATGAAACCTATATTCTTTGAGTTTAGAAACTCTCAAAGCAAAGGAAATGGCCCAAAATTTTCTCCGGCCACATGCAATAGAATGATTATTCCTCGTTCACTCGGTTTTGCAATGCTATAGCACGTGCCATGCCACCTGTTTATCACATCCTAGCATGTGTGGTGGTGTACACCGTTAACTCACGAGCTCTCACGTGCGCCATAGAAAGTATGCACTCAGCATTATGCCATTACCAATAGCAATAGCACTGGTTGAATCGTCATTGGTCAAAGCCTCGAAAACATTAATCTTCGAAAGAGTCTCTTTGTTTTCATTCAGTTCCTCAATATAATAGCATTCGTCTTTTGTATTTGCATATTTGGCAGTTTCAATTACTTATGAATTACGTTAGTCAAACTGGATTCGGCCCATTGGTTTGAAAATGAATTGAAACTTTTAGGTGTGTTCCCCAAATCCGCAAATCTCGGATGCATATTATTTATTAATTAACAAAGTCCGCAAACGTATGAAGCTCAAGCAAAATATCAAGTTTTCTTTTTGTATCATCTTTGATCATAACCAAATTGTTCATTCACAAACAAGAGTCGTTGTAGTATAGTGGTAAGTATTCCCGCCTGTCACGCGGGTGACCCGGGTTCGATCTCCGGCAACCGCGCTCTTTTTTTGCCTTTTCTTTTTCATTCGGTCTCCCTTTTTTTTTCTTCGTCACAGGCCCACAATATAGACATTGGGCTGTTCACTCTCGTCCCGCGCTTCATTTGTTCTCTCATCCATCAACTACTTAGACCTCGTCGAATTCTTAACGATTTTAAGTTTTTAACACTGAGTTCATTTTGTTATTTTGTTGTTGTTGTTTTTGCCATAAAGTTTTATCACATAAATAAAACGAAGAAACAGCTTTTGATTATACTTAACAGCAGATGTTTGATTACTAGTATAGTAGTATGATATGATACAATCCCATTCGAAGAACCTGATGATATATTGGATTACATATCAAATACAATAAAAAGACTTTCGATAGGCGTTGATTTCAGTAAAAAGAGACTTGTCTAACATGCTGCCTTCGTCGAAACATATAGAATCAACAAGAACGAGTCTATTCCCTTGATATTATATAAGTCAATAGACGTTAATTTCATCGTATAATATATTATACGATATATTATTTTATCTCTTTTTTTATAATAAGACATATATATACTCTTACATTACTTCTTATATATATGAATATTCTTTTCTCGGTTAGGTATTTCAACACGTCAATTTCCATATTCACCTGATTAGGGTTCCTGCAAAATGATAACGAAAACTGTATTAAATATAGCTTAATAGCACTAGTGAGAAAACTCGGGATGATGGGGTATTAACTTTCTCAAATTATAAATGTAATCATTGATTATATTTAGATAAATAAAAACTTTAAGAAAAATAAATGGGTAAATACTAAGATTTTTTATCCACTACGATTAGTTCACTACTAATATTTAATTTTGAAAATAATAAGACATTAGGTTATACAATTATGTAATATTCATGAGACGTTCAATATATATATAGTCGTGTACCTTTGTTTATAGAGTGCAGCATCGGGTAGAATTGATAACTAGTAATAAACCGAGCCTGCATATTTTGATTATCTATATGGGTGAGTCGTTTATAATGATAAATATGCAAAAATATTAATGAAAAAAAATGGAGTTGACCTTTAATTATATAGACAAAATGTTTGTAATCTTACCTTCCCACCAGTTTCCTCTTGATGCACTTTCAGAATCGCCTTCCCTTCCATCTTTCTTATCCTGGATAATTCAGAGTTAGCGAGTTTAGAGTATTAAAAGTACACATATATAGACTATCAATGTAGTTATACGTGTTTATATGAGCTCAAGTATCCAATTGTGTCTCCAAAGTTGTGAAGTGTTCGAGTTAGATTGCTTTGCTTGCATAAGATGGAAACCTAATCCGAGTACTAGTCTTAACTTTACCGATACTTAACACAATGATATTGGTAGTTAAAGAAACACTTACAGCATCTGGATTGTTTGTTGATTGTGGTGGTGTTGAAGAAGGATAGTTTTCTTGGCCCCCATAGTAAATGGATGAACTCAAGTTGCATGGTGGTTGTGTTTCTTCATTTTGGTAATTCTTTTTCTCCTTATTTTTCCTCATTTCTCCTCTCTCATCTGTAGCCCCAATCAAATTGCTCACTTTTAATACGTGAAGTAGTATTTCATTGAGCTCATAGTTAAGTATAAAGTTGAAATAAAACAATTTCTCAAGGAATGACACTCCAAAAGGACCTAAACACTTGAGTAAAGTCACTAATAGTGAATAAACTCACATGAAATCCCAAAATTCGGATGTTCATATTTGGCAGCTCCATTTCGATTTGCCAAGTCTGCTTGAGCCCCCTTGCGTTGAGAACAAATAAAGTTTTTATATATAAGAAAGCAATACATACATGCAATTTACACTTTTAGAATGATGTTGATGAAATGATTCATACCGTTGCAGGTGGTGGGAAAATGGATTGGAACAATCCTGTTGTTGATGAAGAAGACGAGGAAGAGTTTCTTGGACCAAAAAGATGATCGAAAGATGAAGAAGAGGAGGATGAAGAGGAACCAGATACTGACTTTTTCTTGTCCATTGACTGCTCTTTGGAACTTTATGTCGTGTACTTGTTTTTTTTAAAACGTCAAAGGGTTAGTCCTTTGTAGCTAAGGGAAATGTGTTCAAAGGAGAAAGGAAAGAGACGAGAGAAGTTTGCTTTCAGAAAGATTTTGAAGTTGTTTGTGTTGGGAGGTATGTTATCTGCTCACTCTCTTATATGCTTATTTATATACACTACTAAACACTTCCCAACTTTGACGATATATCAATTTTAAGCCCCAAAAAACCTTTGACGATATATGAAACCATTTTTACAATTTAGTTATATATTCGTTATTTCTTTTGCTATTTAATTTTATAATTACCCCATAATTTTGGAAATATATATGAGTGAAATGGACCGACTAATCGAGAAAAAAGTCAAAAAAAAAAATAAGCCAAAGTGTTAATTAGCTATAGAAATTAATTAGTAAACAGATTGATCGCCGGTCAATAAAAAGATGAGCAATACTACCCATCGATAAATCAGTAACTAGCCGTCTAGTTAACCAATAATTAATAATCAACCGTAATCTATATATGTATATCCTTATAAGCAAGCAAGATACTAAATCTTGTTGAGTTACACAAATACGTGTATATAGCCGGTGGCGTAACAATGATGCATGCATGGTAGAAAATAATTAGACCTACACTACACAATATTTGATTTACATTATTGAAAAGAACTCGGTTATGCTAGATTTTGCTACAGTTGGCTAAATAAGATCTGGACATAATATGAACTAGATGTTGACCTGTGCGTCCGCACATGTGTGTTTGCTTTAATTTGTAAAAGCATTATAAATTCATAACTAATTGGTACTTGTTGGATTTTAAAAATTATGGTTCCGTTATATATTATTGTTTGACTATTATGTATTTGTAATACAAATAAAAAAATACTAATACATTCATATATTATTTTTGTTTTATTGTTTATTTGATATTGTAATCCAAATATTATAGCTATTTCTAGTATTGTATATCTAATTCTATTTCGGTGGTCCATAAGAAAAATTAGAAAGAAGATTTACTCAATCTATTAGTTCATTTTATTGTATTTTCATATATATTGAAAACAATTTTATAATGGTTATTGAAAAATACATTAGTAAAAATCAATTTTTGAATACATGTATATTTTTGAGTCAATTTTTGTTTTGAAATTTGTTTAATGATTAATTTAGACAAAATATGTTTTTAGTTAATTAGATTAGACCAGTTGCACAAAAAATATATTAGATTGAGTCATTTTTCGTATAATTTAAATCTGGTCCAAAAAGATAATTTATAAAAATATAATGGACTTCAAATTTTTTTAATAACATAATCATTTTTTTAATATACTGCTATCCATATTTTTAAATAACATTATATATATTTTTTAATTATGTTATTCTTTTTTCTAAACATTCCCAAAGGTACTTCTACTTTAATAAGATAAACGATATAATATTGCAAAAATATGTTGTTACTTATTTTTTCATGACACTATTAAATATCATATATGTGTCATCATATAATTAATCATGTTTTTATCTACCGTCATATAAATAATCATATAATTAATAGTATTTTATACGTACCATCATATAATAATCATATATATTATATTTTTAAAACTTAATATGAAATATAAAAATCATTATTTACGTTGGTGTTTGAAATTTCTTTGTATTTTATTTTTCTTAAATATATTTAAAACATTTTTATAATGGCTATAAAAAACATTTTAGTAAAATCAATTTTTGAATATATGTATATTTTGAATCAATTTTTGATATAAATCAATTATAAATTAATATTTGATTTGAAATATGTATATAAAATTTAAATTTTGTTTTATGATTATTTTAGACAAAGATGTTTTTAGATAATTAGATTGAGCCATCCATTTTCGTATATTTTAAAGCTGGCCCATATATATAGTTTTCATAATATAATGAATTTCCATTTTTTCTTGATAACATAAGCCTATTTTTTATTTCTTATATTGCTTTTCATGTTTCCAAACAAACACTATATTTTTTTAACTGATATTTTTGTTGCCAAACAAAAGCTTAAAGTACTTCTGCTCTAATAAAATAGATACTAGGTGATGATCCGCGTCCTGCACGGGGTGAGTAGACTAATTTTTTTAAAATTTTAATCAATAGATATTGAATAGGTAAAAGCAATAGTGAGATATTATACATGGTTTAGATTTAGGAGTACAATCCGGTAAAACCGAACCAAAATAGAAAAAATGTTTTGAATTTGGTAATACCGAATATACCAAATGGATATTATTTTAAAAAACGCGCTAAATAGATATGGTTTGACATATAAACCTATTATACTGATCAAAGCGAATAAAATGAAAATATTGTTGCATAATTATATGTAAATTCTTTAATATAATTAGTAACATTTACTAATTTAATATTTTGTTTTAATTCAAAAGATATATTTCATCTTTATCAAAATATAAAAAAAAAATTATATTTTAAGCTGACATATATGTATACTAATATTTAGTTAATAATATTATGGATTGCTAATTTTTCTATTCTATAGAAAATATTTTTGTTATCAACTTAATATGCTTACTAATTATTTTAAATTGTAAAAGAAAAATAGTCTATTTAAAAACCAAAGTATATTCGTGTTTTATTAAAGCCAATATCTAATTATATAAAGTCAAATTTACAAAATTATAAAAGATAAATATATTTTTTGAAACAAATTGTTATTAAAGACAAAATGTTATAAAATATTATATTTATGGTATTTTGATATAAAACCAAATAAATCAGAAACTGGATGTATATAAACCAAACCGAACCAAAATAGATATGGTCTTAATATGGTAGGTATTTTTTATAAACCGAAAAACCAAAAAAACCGAAAAACCGATCCGACATCCAAATTAAACACCCCTATATAGATTAGCAGAAGTAACATTTGATATTTTTTAAAATTTAAAGAATATACAACATAAGAAAACTATTTCAATAGTCTCTCCACCAGCAGCCGAATAGTGCTTCCAAAGTTTTATTACTTTCACCATAATCTTCCACAAAGACATTTTTGGCTTCAAGTCAGAGATGAAATTCATGCCACTCATTTTCTTTGCTAGTTCTGAAAAGTTTGGGTTTTAATACCGTAGATATTAGGATAGTATGATATATATACACAACTAATAAATTTTTGACCCAGGAGATTTGAAAAAAAAAATGAATATCCCATTGGCACAAAGGAATGTTGCAAATCCCTAATTGTTCATACATTTCCATACAATTATAGAAAGTATTATATGCAAGGAGTCAAAATAAAAGAAGTCCATATTAAAAATGATATTTGACTTTAACCTTAACTGGAAAGAATTATATAAATTTTCATATTTAATGTATATCACCATTTATGTTAATTTCGTAATAAAAAAATATTGTTGCAAAAGTTAAAGGATTGAAAGAAATTTAATATGTCATTTCTTTTTAATGTATTTTACAATCACTCGAGATTGCGTTTAAATTTTTTATATACGATATTTTGATTTTACAATATAATCGAGTTTCTATTGCTCAATCCCAAAATAAATGTCACGTATCCCATAAAATACAAAACAAATTAATCAAAATTAAAGTCACGTACCAAAGTTTATAGAAGAACATAATTATGAATCGTGTCCCTAAAAATGTCATGTATCATTTATGAATCGTAAAGAACATGATATTTGACTTTAAACTTAACCGGAAAAAATTATATAAATTTCCAAATTAATTTTATATCAGCATTTATGTTAATTTTGTAATCAAAAAGTCTTGCTGCAAAAGTTAAGGGATTGCAAGCAATTTAATATGGAATTCGTTTTTAAATGTATTTTACAATCACTCAAGAACATGATTATTAACAATATATTATAAGAATATGGATTTTTGTCTTAGCCATCGAAATTTGTTATATAGCCATGATATAATAGCTAAGACAAATACACTTAAAATAAAATAATACAACATACACATTGAAGAATCCACTAATATTATACTACGAATTCGTAAAATAATACAACATACACATTAATGTATGCTAACTTCTATAAAATAATACAACATACACATTAATGTATGCTAAAATAATACTACCTCCGTTCTCGAAAGTAAGATGTTTTAGATTTTTTTCTTATTCCACAAAGATAGATTTTCTATATTGTTAAAGTATTTTTTTATACTTTTGAGGAACATTAATTGAGAATATTTGAATTGATTAAATTTTATTGGTGAAAAGTTATTGGAAAGTGTATAAGAAAGTAAAAAATAAATTAAATTATAAACATTTATTAAATTCTTAATAAGCGTGCATACTCTAGAAAATCTTACTTTCAGAAACAGATGGAGTACAACATACACATTAATGTATGCTAACTTCTATAAAATAATACAACATACACATTAATTGAAGAATCCACTAATATTATACTACGAATTTGGAAAATAATGCAGTATACACATCAAAAAATACACTAATATTATGCCACACCACATTTGGGAAAGACAACCTTTCGTAGTTATCAAGGGTATTGTTAATAACCATCGGCGTACGCCATAATTTTAGAAATGTAATCACGATTCATATAGTATTTACAATTATCAATCGGTTTTTAGTAATGCAATAAAGAATCATAGTATTGTATATTGCATGAATGGATCCAAATAATAATTAATGACATTACATATAATTAGTCTAGGTAACGAAGAGTTATTTAATAAAGGTCGTGAGAATGATTCACACATAAATAATAACATTTTGGTTAATCATGTAGATAAGTTTAATTGTTAATAATGCTCTTCAAATAATAAAAAGGGGAAATCACTCGGTTGTGCGATCTACAGGAAGCTAGCAATAAAGGAAAATGTTCCAAAAATTATGTAAGATATCAGAGATCTTAAGATTCGAATATAAATTGACTAGCGTACAAATATTTGGTTACACATATCTGTAAATATTAAAAAGGGATAATCGTATTACTTACTTTACTCGTAAGCATAATTAACGTGCCCCTTAGCACTACAATATCACATACTGTATATTGAAAAAACATTCCTGGTTAATTTGGATGCTCCGCAAGACAATATAGCCCCGAAAAACAAATTCTTATCTTATGCCAAAATCTATTTTAACTCTCACTTGTTGTGTGTACATGTTTTCATGCAAGGGCTAATTAAACATAACAAGGCTCTTGGTCAACGTCTGATACATCTTAATCAGTATTTGCATTTGCTTTGATCTTTACATTTATAACTGCAAACAAAAGCAGAGAAACTTTGTTGTAAATATGTAGTCTGATATATCTGTAAGTGGCAGTGACATCTATCTCACAACACGATTTTTTACGCATGAACCAATCAAACCATTGATTTAATATCGTAAGGAATTGCATATTTCTTAGAATATATGATATAGTTCGTTATATTAATGTGATGGCCGTGTCACCATCCGTAATCAGCTTAATATATTGTTATGAATCTATTAAATGGAATTTGACCGGTAGAACATAATGTCAATACGTGTGATTGGTATTTGTCCTAATGTTCTTTTTATCCGTTATATGTTTGACTATGTATTTTAAAACATTCCCTGCAAAGATACAGAGCACATAACCGGTTGTAACTGTATCTAACAAACACTTGGAATTATTTGTACAATAATGCAAGTTAAATCAAAGTGAAAGCTAATGGTATAGGCTGCTCACGCAAGGAATCATTCGACTGCAAAGAAAGAAACATTGAATGTGGAAAAGTGTGTTGATACGTGACCTAGTTCATGGGACTTGCTGACTTTGGGAACTCTCATGACATGCATGTTCACCATCATCATTCATCCGTTTGTAACTTTCTCAATTAATGGACCCCATTGACATCACGAAAGTCAAAAGAACTTAGCAAATAGAAATTAGAGATGAGAGAGAGAGAGAAGCCTTTTAAAAAGAGGATCGGATCCTTTGCGTTGAGGAGAGTCATAGTTTGGTGGTTAAAGGAGCTCTTAGCTACAAATATTCTCTGTTCCCCAAGCTTGGACAAATATACCGTTTGGATCTCTTATGTTAGTTGACGTTGCATATTTTCATATGGCTAAGATGTTTTGATCCATTGAAACATTAATTACTTTAGGGCTTACTATAGTAATTTGTCCTAGTAACTACAGTAATTAGGATTGAACCCGGGTATGTGTTGATGCTTTTGCATAACTTTTTTTTTGGCTTGTTGAAAGATGGTTTATAGTATAAGTTCATGTGTTTAAAAAAAATAGTATATGTTCATATTCTCTCCAATTATTTAGTTTAGAAACCTTCTTTTTCAGTGTTTCAAAAAAAAAAAAAAAAAAAAAAAAAACCTTTCTTTTTAAATGTTTAAAAAAAAAAAAAAAAAAAAAAGAAACCTTCTTTTTCTTTATCAACGTTGACAAAATTGTTTTCTGCCGGTCTGATTTCTCAACTTTTCTTAAATTTCTAGGTATGATACAAAATTGTGAATGAGTTTAACTCAGAAGTAAAATCTAATACTAGACCTTGGTTGTTTAGTTTGCTTGGTTGCATGTTTACTTTGCTTAGTTGCATAAGTACCTTCATTTCACTATTTCACTATCTATGATTTGGATTCTTGAATTTCATGGATGGGATAAGCCGATGTGGGATCGAACCCCAAAAGCTGTCAATACATGCATTGTGCAAATTTGATGACTATTCTATGTCATAAATTGATCACCCACCAATTATTGTATTCTTGCATTGAACTAAAGATTGAGTTCCAGTAAAACCTTGATTTAATTTGTACGCCCGTTGTAAATTTTATTCTACAGACTGCCAAATTTTCCCTTAAAGGTTAATTATTCTACAGACTGCCATATGTAAACGTAACCAATGAATGTATATATTGGGATATAGAGAATTAAGACAACACAAAACTAACAGATAACCTAAACAGTATAAAACAAAAAAAAAAAGATTGAAAAACTTTAGTAGTGTTCCTTGTGTTTCCTTAAAGCTTAACAAGAACCACTTGCTCCTCTTCTTATCTAACAAAAGAATTTTAAACGCATATCAGGCCGGAGGATCATTCGAATTTCAAACATTTCAAAACACTATTATCAGATCAAATCTCATATCTAATTTTTTATAAAAGATTTTATTCCAGGTTCGAGATCTTAAACTACTTTGGGCTTAGCCTATGACAATTTTCTCCGAATTAAAAAGTATCAGAACTGTTTAGAGTTGAGCTTTTGGCTCGAATAAAGCTAAAGACCGTTGGAGTTTGAGGAACCAAAGTGTTTTTTTATTATCATGCCTGAGTTCCCGGACACGGCTTATCTCAAGTGCTGTTAAGAACCGTCAGTAAACACAATCTTGTGCATCGAAACTGGATGATTCAACCGAGATTGAGACTTTTTCTTTTCTAATTTAGATGCTCATATTCGATTCATTTTAGATCTTCATATGCATTATGCCTTTCCACTTTCACATGCCACTTTAAGAGACAAAGCTAATCTTACTAAACTCTTCTTTTTATGTAATCATCATTTCATTGGTGTCCTAGGACGCAAGAGACGATCATATGCATGTACACACCAATTATGTGCTTTCAACAGGCAAATGAAAATCATGTAAAAACCCCTTACAAAGAAGATAGAAACAAAAAAAAAAAATGCAGAAAGTGAAGTTGGGAAGTAGAGAAGACTATGGTTTTGCCCCCATTTCCAAGAGAGTTCTCACTAGTCACCACCATAAGCACACACTTTAAAGCCAAATCTTCCAACCTTTTGAATCAATTTCTCTCATCAAGACCACATCCATCTGCAAATAGCAGAAAATGAACAAATCAGTGGATAAGAGTCCTTTCATTCACTTTGTTTGGTTTGGTTTTGCCAAGAACAGACTATTAACTGACCTCAAATGAAAGGATCAAATCTTTGTAGACATCATGAACTTATTAGACTTCTTCTCCGCAGGCTTCAAAACCTGAAACGAGCACATAAGGTTCTCATCCACGCTCATCATCGCACCAGCATTATCAAACTCCCCACAGTAGTTAGGAGCTGAGAACACCGTCACGAGCTGTCTATCCGCAAAGAACTCATAGCCATCTTCCACAACCTGCCATAAGAATATCCATTAACAAAAGCAGCAGAGAATCAAACAGAGACATGATCAAACCCTAACCTGATGAGCACGGCACACAAGATCCAAATCATGTTTCTCCAGAAACTCAGAGACTTTGTCCGGACCAAACGTGTACGAAACGCCTCTATCATTCATCCCCCATCCCTTAACATCTGTCCCAGGATCAGACCAGAGCAAATCACAGAGCAGACCAGTGTCAGGAATCATAGTCGGACGTGGCAAGCTTCTAACCTCATCCAAATGGTTAAGCTCCGGAGAAAGCCCACCGTGCATACACAGTATCTTGTCGTCTATAAGCGCAGCAACGGGGAGACAATTGAAACAGTCTGTGAAAACCTTCCACACCCTCACGTTAAACCTCCTTTTGCACTCGTCGTAGAATCCGTATATACGGTTGATAGAAGCACACTCGTGGTTTCCTCTGAGTAGAAAAAAGTTGCCTGGGTATTTGATCTTGTAAGCTAGTAAGAGACATATGGTTTCGAGACTCTGTTTGCCTCGGTCCACGTAGTCTCCGAGGAAGAGATAGTTGGCGTTAGGAGGGAAGCCACCGTACTCAAACAGCCTCAGCAAATCACTGTATTGCCCATGTATGTCACCTGGTTTTGAGACATTAGAACGTGATGAGATTGAGATTCTCCAATAAAGTCAACAGTTACTATACTAATAAAGAAGAAGTGATGTTTTCAAACAGTTCCCAAGGAAAATAGCATTGCAAAAAAGCAAAGAGATGCTTCTCCATGTTCTCTCATTTTATTCAAACCGACCAAACTTGCAAGAAAAAAACGCATTTAATGATCACAGAACATCTCTTCAACAGAACTAATTAACATATTCAAATGAAATCTTCAAGAAACTGATAGGCATTTTACAAATGATTATTGATTATAGGGACACTGGTCAATATGAGAACAATCTGGCATTGCAAAAATCGAACCTTTTCTACCTGTTTACAGTATCCAACAACCATTACATAGTAAACAAGACAAACCAACGCTTTAATCAAAGAAACTCCACGAAAGATCAAACCTTTTCTCAGTAAGAATCAACTCAACAAAGAACCCAATTCAATTTCACAAAGAAAGCCCACAAAGTCTCACACTTTCCAACACTACGAACCCTAAAACCAATTGGGTAACCAAAGAATCGAATTGGGTTTTCGATTAAAACATTACCGCAGATTTTGATGGGCGCCTCGAGCTCCAGCAAATTGGGTTGCTGAAGGCAGATGTCTCTGGCGGTACTGCAAAGCTGTTTGATCTCGGCTTCCGAGAGCTGGACTTGCTTCCCCGGTCTAGCTAACCGGACCTCCGTGAGGCGCCGGATTATATCATCGAGAACCGCCGACTCAATCGCCGTCGTCGCCATCAACAGAACAACAACAGCAAGAAAAGAAAAAAAAGCCCTAATTTTTATCAACCAATCAATCAATCAGTGAGAAAAGGAGTTACGCGCAAAGACCTTTTGAATTTATTTTTCTGAAAGTTCACATTATTATTTTAATGGGAAAGATAATTGGAGAAACTGAGAGTGTGTGTGTCTGTGAGTGAGATGGGAACGAAGGTAAGGAGCAGTGGAACGACACTGTATAACAAGACTCTTCAGCGTTTAACAGATAATGGGCCGTGTAACTAGTCCAATAATGTAGTGACGGCCCATTATCCATTAAGATAAAAAAAGAAAGCAAGTCTCTGTTTTTTTAGACTGAACACTCCCGATGTTTTTTAGATATTACTCCATGTATGTTACTATGTATTGCTATCTTTGGTGTTTCTAGTTATCAGTTATTTTATGACAATATATCATCAAAACTGAAAATATGAACAAAAATCTTTAAAAATTACCGCTAAAAATATTTTTAATTGATTTATTTTATGATAAAAACGTGTACGATTATAAGTTTTAAATTTGCTTAAAATTTGGATGTATGACATTAATTAACTTTTTTTTTTTGAAACTCATTAATTAACTTTTACCCTGATAAAAAGGCATATTTATAATTTAGTATGATTTCAAATCCATCTATACTGTTTTTGTTTTGTATAAGACATCAACTTATCTAAATTGAATATTATATATTCACGAGGATGAGGAGTGAGGAGTGAGGAGTGAAGAGGAAAAAGAAGTAGGGGGAAAATGTTATAATACACTATACTATGTTTATAAATAAAATATTATATTATAGTGTTATTATTATATTATAAATGATTATATTGGTTGTTGGAGAAGAAAAATATAATAGGAAAAAATTGTATATCCATTTTTTTTTCACGCTAAAAATCATTATATTAACTTCAACACTATTGTTACAAACTAGGCCGGCGATTACAAGTAATCCCGGAATAACAGGCCGGCGGAGTAGACAAACATCCCCGGAATCATGAGCCCACAAAAGGGAGACAATATGTAAACATAAAACTAACCGAAAGAGAGATACAACACGAGCTTACAACTAGAACATCATGAACAGTTAAAACAGATCCATAATGGAGATAGTACAATTTGCATGTGGACTTAGAATGAGAACCTTGGAGAGACGATAGAGACAAGCTTGATCAAACCACCGAGAGAGAAACCTCCTATAGTGAATGGCTCAAACAATTGAAAGTCCAAAGCAACAAGATCCGGAGAATAAAAGAACAATTTATTTTCCTGTCTACAAACCGGATACGGCGGAGTCGAAGGGATAACGACTTGAAACGCCTGCTTGAAGCTTGCGAAAGAAACAGATCTCGATCAGATCTAAAGGTTAATGACAAGGAGCCAATGCCTTCAACACCAGATTCTGACGCATGCACAAAGACACGAGACAGAAGATCGAATCAGTGAAGAAACCAAAATAACTCAAATCCAACATGCAAAGCAACAGAAGACAAAAGAGACTGGATCAGATCAAACATGTAGGACAAGACCTAACCGGAGATGTCTAGAAGGAGCTTGAACTGTATGAGGAAGATCTTCAGACCACTCGCAACCATTCCGATACGGATCGAAACTAGATCTGGATCTAGAAATATCTACCGCTGAGAAAGGAGTGAAAAGAGAAGATTTTTATCAAAAGAGAGAATCTAAACCCGACTCTGGCTCTATGAGAGCAGCCGGAGCCGGTGAATAGAAGGATATGTCGGAGCTTTTTAGAGAGAGGTTGGAGGAAATTCTTAGAGAGAGAGAATCGAATTGTATATCCATTTAAATTGTATGAAAAATGTTGTAAGAACCGAGTGTCGATTATAATTTTCACAATGAAAATACAGATTTATCATAAATATATGAATTTTGTTATAAATATGGATTATTCTATTAAATTAATTCAGTTGTTATAAATCATTCCGGTTGATTCGACAATGTTTCACAACTTAAAACTTTATCTTATACCGTTATCAATCGTCATGTGTGTATAGTATATACTATATTTGTAAGTCTTGTTTTTTTTTTCTGTTCTTGTTTAAGAAAACTATAGTTGTGACACACGACACGTACGCTGAGGCCTAAATGAGCCCATCCATACAGTAGTTAATTATACCTCTTTTTTCTTTCTTTCTTGATCCTAAAGTTCTTTTTTCTTGAGGTGAAATCCCGTAAAGGGTTTTGGTTCACTCTTTCCAACTCACCTCCACGTTTCTCATCTCTAGGCTTTTTTTCACCAAAGATCTTTACAGGTACAAAGTTATAAGAATTTTTAACAAGTTGGATAAGATGTATCATAAGATAAGAAAGTAAATTGATAGTTTTAGGTGATTAAAGACAAATGCTGCGGGTGTTGGATTTTGCATCGACTACTCCCTATAGCCTCACCTTTCATATGATGTATATACTTTTTCTTTGATAAAGTGATGCTTATACTTTATTTTGTAACAATAATCATATAAATCACAGTAATATTCTCTCTGGTCCAAATATCGAGGAGCCGTCGGCCATCAACTATTTTGACGCCGGTGAGGCCTCCGGCCGCCGGCGTCGCGATCTCTGTCAGGATTTCTGCTCAGCCTCTCGCTCCTCTACATCTTCCGCTCGCTCCACCATAATTTGCTCTGTTTTTTTTCTCTTGTGTGACTCTCTAGGTGACAAATCTCAACCGAGACTGTCTCTTGCCGTGAGAAGAAGAGATCTGTGTTTCCGTTTCGGTGTTTGTGTCACCAGACTCGTGACTCTCTGGGGGACTCCCCACCGCTCCGCCGTTCCTGTCAACATCAACCACAGTGACTCACTTTCGCACCACGTTTGCTATTCTGGACCAATGACGGTGAAATATTCAACGCGCGTAGTAGCTACACCGCAAATCCCTAGACCCATGCCTTCCCGGCTAGATCTACCGTCGGCTTCGCCGACTAGATCTACTGCCACCTCCGCCATCCCAGTTACTCACGCCTCATCTTCCCGCTACTCCTGCTCCGAAGACCTTCACCGGATGCCACTCCTTCGACCGTCGCAATCTCTTCCCTCGTCCATAGTTTCCGGCATTTTGAAGTCCTGTGTGGTTGGGATTCCACCGTTTACCAGGCTTTCAGGGCTGGAATCTCGATGTCTGTTAAGTTTGAGCGCTCCCCGGTCCGCTACCACCTTATTCATCTCGAAAGTATACCCTCACCTCGAAAGCATACCGGTTTGGCAGTCTCCTCTGGGTTTCCGAGAAGATCTGTTGGGTTTCAACCGCTTGCTCCGGTGAGCATCCATCTCCACCGTTCCGCGTTCCCGTCTCCTCACCACCCATCTCCACTTTCGGCGTATCTCCCAGGTACTCCCCGTCTCCGGTAAAGCGAATTTTTGTCTCCAACCCGAGGGTACTAAGTTTATGGGTCTGGCCCTTTCAGTCTTGTGGTATAAGAACTGTAAAAGTGACTATGCGATTGACTCCTGATGTGTGGGTTTGTGTGAAGAACTTCAAGATTTATGATGGATTCATTAGGGTCTTTGTTATGCGATTATTGTTATACCTCTCTTTTATGAAGATTGTTTCGGTGGATACACCGTGTTTGCTTACGGCTTCAACCTCTTCCTCTACCGAGAAGAGTACTTTACAACCATGCCTCCTCTCTATGAAAGGAGATGTTTTCTCGGGTCTATTACCGAGGCTTTGCTTCAGTTTACTCACCGGTTTGTTATCTTGTGGAGCGGTCTGTACGGGACCTAAAGATGCAATCGAGAATAATTTGATTGTTCTCGTTGGTGAGGGCTGTCTCTCAACGTCGCCTTGTGTGACTATTCTCCAGCTGTCCGACTTTGTCGGGAAGGCTTTTTTGACGCATTTAAGTTTTGTTTTGAATTCGCTGTCACCTTCTTCGAAAGATTTATCTGATTTAGTTTTATCTATCTCAGTACTTTATGCTTTCTTGCAAAGAGTATGTAATATTCCCTCTTGTATTGTATGAATGAATGAAACTAAGTGGTGTTTCAAAAAAAAAAAAAAATCATATAAATCACAGTAAAATAAATTGATTTATCCATTATACAGAAAAAATGATTTAAGAAATAAACTGAAGGTTCAAAATATACCTAAACTAAGAAGCCTAAAATTTATATATATATATATATATTTTTTTTTTTTTGAAACTGTTAAGATTTTTATATTTCAAAACCAAATTTCACACAATACAGAAAAATCTCGAGATCACTTGTTTCTATTCAGAAATATGGAAACATCTCGCCTCAAAGCTCGTCCAAGTAGCATACACCACGGCAGGGAATCAAGTCATTGATATTCTATACAAAGCTGTCTTTCACGATACAACAATGTTTCTTGCGAGATACACCTTTTAAAATGTTGTCTAGTGTCTACTACATATGAAAGGGAAAAACAATCACCAGCATGAAGAAACACCATAATTAACCACCGTTTAGCTTGGTCAAGCAAATCAACAAGATTGTTCGAAACAGGCTGATATCGGGATCAGGAATAGGCGAATTGTTTGTAGCAAATCCATAGAAGCTAGAAGAAATCTGTATTCATATGAAATCTGTATTTTTCATATGAATTCAATGTAATACAAATTCGACACAAAAAACAAACTAATTCATTTCATTCTAATTTTTTTTTTGGGTTGAATACAATTTAGCTGACAGAGAGTGTTGTAGAACTTTGACAGTTTTGTAGAATATATAAAATTAGTTAAAACTATATTATAATAAATTAAACAGAATGTATTATTTAAATGAGATGTTCCAAAAATAAGCAGCTTTAATCAAAACAAGGTACGTGATCGTCCATACATAGATTGACTTTAGCAAGTTGATAAAGAACTGATCAGATCTCAAGGTGAAAACTGGTCCTGGAAAAGCTAGATTTGATCTGATGCTGTCTTTAATACAAACTATTAACTTTGATTTATGAAAAAAATTACATTAAAGTAATTGTAGGTTAAGCTTTTGTTCTGTAAAAATTGAGTGTTTTATTCCACTTTGAAGCCTCTTTCACCTTTGTGTCGTCATCAAGGGTCATGACCTTCCTTATATATTGATGCCTCAAATTATACTATTATAATTGGTCCTCTCCTTTGTGTTTTCATAAAGCAATTTGCGTTTAACGTTGCAAAAGCGCATCTTTATCGTGTACAGCCTAAAGTCACGCCACCGTAAGAAAAAGAGACACTAACAAACAAATAACATTTAACAATGTAAAGCACATAACGTAACAATGTCTTATGAGGACATGCAACTTAAAATTCAAATCCTAGATAAAGGTAGCTGGTGAAAGCCTAGCCTTTTAGTCCATTTATCTAATTAGGATTCATTTCTATACCACAAGATTTGAGGTTCGAATCCTACAATGCAATTTATTTTCAATTATGTAGATTTTAAGAGAAAATTTTGGAAAAAAAATCAACATATATAATACAAGTACAACTGTACAACCGTTAGAAGTAAATCTTCATAAAATGCGATGCAAATATGATTTTTATATAATTTATAATTATCGATTATAAATCAATTTGTAATAATTATCATAATTTATAATTATCATAATTTATAATTATTCTCTATGATAGATAGTGTCAAAAAGATAGTTGTAGTTGAAGATGCAGTAATTACTCAAGACTAAACCAAAATCAACACCTAAACCGAAGAACTAACCCTACAATATCATAGCAGACCAAAGTTAGACCACAAAACTTATTTGGTATAGTAGGACTGGACCGTGACAGCGTCGCCATCGAAACCCAAAAAGAAGTTTTTTATTATTATTTTCGTTTACAATTTTCACTTTTTTTTTTTTTTTTTGATAATCCAGGGTTCTCCACTTACGTGGATCATTCCCTGGGCCCGGTTAGACAGCGGTCCACTTCACCCGGGAGGGCTTAAACCTGGGCTGGGGACAAGGTCCAACACCCAGTACCGCGTTTGATGACAGGATGGGCAGTTCCCCTCCGCCTGGCGTCGAACCCGGAAGCATGACAGTTGGCCCCCAAGGTCTTTACCAAACTAGCTACCACATCCCCTCAACAATTTTCACTTTTGAGATTAATTTTTGAAAAAAATTGAAAAAGAGAGAAGCTTTAAAAGGTTTCAACTCTCTTCATCCTCCCCACACCGTTGTTTGAGATATTCTCCGCCTCAGCAAAAATATAAATATTCTCTAGAAAAACATCACTTTCTCTCTGTTCCTTTCCTTTCAGAAGTTTAGCATCTCCTTTTCTTTCTTTTTTTCTTTATATTTTTTAGCCCGATCTCTTCTGCAAAGATTCTCTCTTTTCATATATGTTTTTATTCTCTCTAATAACAATTAATGACTTATAACTTCATCTTCTTCCCTCTTCTTTCTTCTTCCTCCTTCTTTGCTTCTCTCTAGGGCTGTCGTTTTCTCTTCACTCACACGTTTTTAAAGATATATAACACACGTGTGAGACATTCTTCATCCTCATATGGATTCTTCTTCCTCGTCCTCATCTTCTTCTTCATACGGTGTTGCTCATGTTAGCCATATCTCCAATCCTTGTATCTTTGGTGCGTTTTTTTTTTCTTTCCAAAATATTTGCCCATGCACCGTGTTTAGAAACTTGCTAACCTAATAACATTTTTCATAAAATAATAGGGGAAGCTGGGTCATCATCTTCATCAACATACAGAGATAAGAAATGGAACTTGATGAAATGGGTGGGTAAGCTTTTCAAGAGTGGCTCTAGTGGTGGTGGTGCTCGCACTAATCATCATCCTCCTCAGTTTCAAGAGGACGAGAACATGGTCTTTCCTCTACATCCTTCATCTTTGGTAAATATTTTCTTAAAATATAGACTGAATAACTAATCGTTAAGGTTAATTAATATTTTCTTTCTTTTAGACCTGCACGTATACTATAGACACGTGATTTCTAATATTAAAGCAATATGCAAAAGACGTGTGAATATTACTACTGTTTTTCATTGTTTTTTTTTTTTGAGAAAAAAATCTGTTTTTCATTGTTTCTCATGTTTATCATGGGTCTTGTAGTTGTACATTCTGTGAAATTGTCGCATCCATGAAACTAATAATTATTTGGTACATTTGTTACCTAATTGTTGCATTGGCTTTTAATGCTTTAATCGAGATGATGTTACAATGTGACGACAAAGTTAGGTAGAAAGAGGTTCATATGTCGGTTCAATTAGGACAATTTCTTGTATACGACGAATATTAGCATTAGTAATGGTTATGAGTTAGTTTGATATAAGTATTAATTTTTGTTGAATTTCTGTATAATTAGTGTATTATTATGGAATTCTAATTACTATATTAATACTAAAACATAAATTAATAAGTATTTTAATTTTATTTTCAAGTTAATATGACTACGTATCTCTTTGGGTTAGGAATATAATTCTCAATCCACGAAATAAAAAATGAACACAAATCACCCATTACATGTTGGAAGAGTTGTATTAGATTTGAGGTGGCCTACTTTGATACCCATAAGCACTACTAACGATATTTAGTCACCTAGCTAGAATCTCTAAAAGATGAAATCGATATATATGGTGGACAATTATTTTTTTTTCTAATTTTTATATGCTAAACTATTTCATCAAAATATTTTTTTTTACCGCTGATGTCATGATAAACGAGTTAATTTTTACCATTTCAAAATTGAAATAGTACTGTCCAAATTTGCGACGTATAACCCATATAACTTGTTTACAAAAAGGTTCATTTACATTTTTGGATGTTCATGTTAACAAATCAGGACGATCGTTCGAGAGGGGCACGGGACAAAGAAGAATTCGATCGTGCAATGTCACTTTCTCGAGCTGACGATAGGAGGCGGCCACATGGTATCTCTTCTTTTACATTTATGAATACATATTAAATTAGAGAAAATCAGAGCTAATTAAACACATCATTTCTGTAAATTAGAGATTGAATTGTTTTATTTGAACAGGATATGGCTGGTCTATGGATAACAATTCAGATTTTCCAAGGCCTTTTCATGGTGGATTGAATCCACCATCCTTCATTCCACCTTATGAACCTTCCTATCAATTCCGACGAAGACAAAGGTACAACAAAACATATTTAATTCAGTTTTATGTAATAATAACTTCAAATTGTTTTTAAAATGCTATAAATATGGTGTTTGCTGAGTTTTATGAACTTCTCACTCAGAACAAATGGGTGATAAATGAACTAGTCCAAATCTTTTACGATTATCTTATCAAAACTCTAGAATCCAAATGTAGAGTTTACATTCTTACATACATTAGAGATTAATGCTCGTGGTCCATTAATATCTACTAATCTCAATAGTGTTTGCTATATTTTATAGCAGAATATGTGGAGGTTGCAATCGTGATATCGGAATGGGGAACTACCTAGGATGCATGGGAACCTTCTTTCATCCTGAATGCTTCTGTTGCCACTCTTGTCGTTACCCTATCACTGAGCATGAGGTATCTTTACATATATCCACACTATAATACATATGAATATATTATATACTTGTATACTTGTATGTTTGAAGTGAGTTACTAAGGTTGTATGTTATTGTTTTCTCGCTTGGTTCAAAGTTCTCTCTATCAGGAACCAAACCCTATCATAAGATTTGTTTCAAAGAGCTTACTCATCCTAAATGCGAAGTTTGTCACCATTTTGTAAGTAACTATACAACCACATTATTGGATTCTCGCATGTCACATGTTAAAATACTGGACTAATTTCATAATACTCTTCGTAGATCCCAACTAATGATGCTGGCTTGATCGAGTATCGATGCCATCCATTTTGGAACCAAAAGTATTGTCCATCTCACGAATACGATAAAACGGCTCGTTGTTGTAGCTGCGAACGTTTGGAGGTAATCAAATATTAATAATGAAATATAACATCGCTTCTTGATTATTGATAAGTTTATACAAATCAATACCGTTTTTTCTTTGTTGTGACCATGAAGTCATGGGACGTGAGATATTACACGTTAGAAGATGGGAGAAGTTTATGTTTAGAATGCATGGAAACCGCGATAACTGATACTGGAGATTGTCAACCACTTTACCACTCGATACGAGACTATTACGAAGGAATGTACATGAAACTTGAGCAACAAATACCTATGCTTCTTGTTCAACGAGAAGCTCTCAATGACGCTATCGTCGGAGAAAAAAACGTAATCAATGATCGTTAGACTTTATACATAACATTTCTCGTTGAGTTTCTCTCAAATCACATTAAGCTTCCTTTGTTTTTCTTTTCCCATAGGGATACCATCACATGCCAGAGACAAGGGGTTTATGTTTGTCTGAAGAACAGACAGTCACAAGTGTAAGTCTTCTCAAAATATTGTTAGAAAGCTTAACTTAATTTCTGATTCTAAATAGTAATTTGCTCTGTTTTGTTTTCATGTTTGGTTCTTCAAAGGTTCTTAAAAGACCGAGACTTGGCGCTCACCGTCTTGTTGGTATGAGGACTCAACCGCGGAAGCTTACACGAAAATGTGAAGTCACTGCGATTCTCGTTCTTTACGGCCTCCCAAGGTACTTAGATATTACTTGCTCAGCTCTCAAATTCGCTTTTGGACCATTGCATGGTCGATAAAGATGGCAAATGATACTAAATTAATGACGATTTGGTGGTTGAAGATTACTCACAGGAGCAATTCTCGCCCACGAGCTGATGCATGGATGGCTAAGGCTCAAAGGTACTTACTATACTCTCAATTAATTTATTTTCTTAACCAAAAAAGTGAGAATCTTGGTTTGGTTCCGTTTGAAATCGGATCAGTTTAGATAAAATGAATAATTATGTAATTTTAAAATAAAATTTATGTAATATACAATATTTTAATATCTACTAGATTGTGGTTTATTATCTTTCATTTCATTCCTTGACAATATAATTGGTTTTGTTTATATTTTAGTTCCTCTTTTTGGTTTAAATAAAGTAATCCAACTGACTTATAAGCATTTGGAAACGTTTCTTGAATTTCTTGTTCATTAATTTAGTACCACTACAAAAGAAAAGCATCTTAACTCGTTTTAATTTATTAATTTCATTAGGGTATAGGAACCTTAATCCTGAGGTAGAGGAAGGTATCTGCCAAGTCCTCTCTTACATGTGGCTTGAATCGGAAGTTCTCTCAGATCCTCTTTCAAGAAACGTGCCCTCAACGTCATCATCAGGCGCCACTTCATCATCATCGTCCTCGTTTTCTAACAAGAAAGGAGGGAAATCAAACGTGGAGAAGAAGCTTGGAGAGTTCTTTAAGCATCAGATAGCACACGACGCGTCTCCAGCTTATGGAGGAGGTTTCAGAGCAGCAAATGCAGCGGTTTCTAAGTACGGTCTGCATCGTACACTCGATCATATCCGCTACACTGGAACTTTTCCTTTGTGAATTTACCAATGACGTCCTTTGTTATGTTTCTTTTATCTTTTACTATATGGTCTTTGATTTGGATTGGATGGATCACACAAAAGGGTTTGTTTTTAACTTTTTATAGAAACTCGGAACTGACTTTGTCTCCCCCTGGATTTTGAATGGGAGGATTTGTTGTTTGGGGTTTCTTAAAGAACGATTATTGAATAATATTAGTAACAAAAAAATATCAATTAGTTTCCTACCAGTAATTTATGTTAAGACAAATTATGAATAATATTGTTGTAATTTAATTTCAATGTATCGAGATATGTCATAAAAATCAAAACATACTCTATCCTCATAAAATGATATTCATAAAAATCTCTCCACAAATGAAATTAAAGAAAAACGTAGAACTCAATATATTTTTTTGTTCCGAGTACAAAGCTCACTCTTACCATTTCTCCCTTTTTACACCACCTGGTCTCAGTCTCTATGCTTAACACAATTGCTAATGTTTTCTTTCCCCGAGAGGGTTTGTATAATTTCATCTTGCAGCGAATCAACGCCTCATTCCTTTAACCGGCATCGAACCGGAACTAATCGATTCAATGCCCCAATTTGGTTCTTCCTCATCGCTTGCTTCATCTGACCGCCACCTCAATCCGCCAGTGTTGTTTCTGCTCTCGGTGGCCAAGGCATTGTTGTTGTCCTTCAAGCTACCATTCGTGAAATATAAAGATTAAGAGTGGACATAAGAACTAAACCCAAAGTCCTCAAACCGGGTTCTTGTGCAAACCAAACGATAACACAATAGTTTATAAAAGGAAAAAGAGAGGAAATGTACCTTGAATACATGTCCATTGGATCATCCAGAGATATGAATTCTTTGTCTGGTTGCATCCTAGTGCCAAAGAAAGTGGATTCCGGTCTCTGTGTAGAACCATTGAGATGGTTGGTGCTACGTTTCACTGTTACCGGATTGTTTGTTGTTGCACGGCTGAGATAAGGAGAGCTCATGTTGTTATCAACATTTGTTTATGGGGAGGTTCTTCAGTCCTTTTTCCCTTGAGCTGACTGTTTCCACGAGCTCTATCAAGATCTTTGAACGGAGTGGACCCTTCACCGAACTTCAGAGTCTTGGTTATGCTTCCAACTTCATTCATATGTCCTCTATTTGTGCTTGTATATAACCTTCCATGGGAAGCGCTTCCTATCAGATGACTGGGCTGAAAAGGGCTGCCGTTATTAGCCAGCCGCAGGCTCTCTAGCGCCAGCGTCCTTAGCCCGTTGGAGAAATATCGAGTTAATAGAATAGGGAACTGAAGAAGAAATCATCTCAGGTTGTTGTGCATCAGCAAGATCAGAGTTTTTTTCTGCTTCAGAAGCACTTTCAGAGGTATCTTTCATCTCAGAATATGGTCCAGACCTAACATGCTGTTGCTGAATTGCTGGAAGTATGTCTATGGTTTTATCCTGTTTCAAAGCATAGACACACGGGAGGGTTTAAATTTCATGTTGAAGTAGCCAATATAAAGTATATTAGCATCAAGAGGCTACTAAGCACTAAAACGCAGGAAGGTGAAAATTTGAGTGTGCAGGATTTTAACCAGGAAAGGAGAAAGGGTTCACTTGTACAAAGAAAGGGGGCTGGAAGACTTACAACTAACTCTTTTCTCCAACGACTCTGCGATAGCATTCTGATCATTGCTTCTTCCCCAATTTGATTTTCTGATACGACAGCCTCTTCAATTTTTTGGAGCCTAAAATCAACTTGGTATGCCTGGATGTAACGGTAGCGCTGCAGCCATGCAAACAACCAGCAAATTCCATTCAAAGACAGATCAAAATGGCCAACTATATATAGAAGACAAAATAAGCAGTGTTGATGGTGACGCACTTTGCATGGTTGGTCAAATCATTTCATACTTTCTTATTACTCTCAACATCCTAGACAACGTCAAGCTCCAATAATGAAAGAACATTGAACTCCAATAAACATACGGGTATTTAGTTTGATGACCTTACTAACCATTTGGCCTTTTAATGCTACTTTCAAGCTGACAAAGCATTTTCAGTCCATGTTGTCAAGTGAAGTTATTAAAAATGAAGATATAGTTATTTACCTGAAGATAGAATACAACCAAAAGACTTCCCACAGCTGATGACGGGTCATCAGTTGCAGAGTCTAATAGGCACCTGTGCAGATATTTCTCTTCATCTGGGTTCCAAGGCAACTCAATGATTCGATCAACTACGTTTCTCCTAATAGATAGACAACAAAATTCGTTGACAAGTATCTTCATCCATTCCTTCCAACTCCATCTGTCTGGATCATCAGACACATGTTTCTCAGCTCCATTTTTTAATTTATGCTCCTTCACTTTCAAGCATAGTGTCCTTTGGTATGTGAATGCTTCACTCAGAAGACCACATTCCACTCTTACACGAACAGCTGTGACAGCTTCTCCAATTGACACCAGTTCTGACACGTCATCACGACCAGACCAACGCATGACCATAAGAGCTGTTTCAGGGTTTTCTCTTTCTAAAAGGACTTGTGCAACCTTGGGATATGTTTCTGGACCACTTATTTCAGGAAGAATCTTGCAAGCTTCCTGGAAATTTTGTGAGATACCAGTTAATAAATATTTGGTGTACGTTTGTATATGTTTTAGCGAGGATATTAAAACATACATATTTCCTGGGAATGTTAAAACGTACCTCGAGTGCGTCTTCTGAAGGATCATCAAGAAGATAAAATACAAAAGACTCCAGCAATGAATGCCTTGTTATGCCAAAGGTAGTAGCAAAATCATATATAATGTGCTTCCAGTATTTTTCAGGGGTGGTCCAATGCCGATCAAACAGGTAATACAGAAACTATTTCCTGGTTAAGGGAGCAGCTAAGAAGAAAAACATGGAAAGGTATACTGATTGGTCGTAACTACGAAAAACAAAAATGTAAGGTAATGTCGAACATAGGCGATGATAAAAGGATACAATCGCTTGCTTCGCAACAACCAAATCTGAACTGCCATGCAAAAAGAGTATGTCAACAGCAATTCAAAGATTCTCAAATGGATAAGATCCTGAATTTCCCTCTAATCTGGACCTAAGAAATGATCTCTTATCGTTCTGCAAACATCCAACTTCTAGGTCTGCCCCTATGTCTTGATTGTACTATGGTTCTCTCTCAAGATTTTCTAAAGCATCCTCAATAAAAAGGGAACCACCCTGTATATTGCAATCTTAAGACTGATCTACAGCTTCAGACCATGCACGCTTAATTGCATTTGATTTCCTTTCAAGTACAAAAGCCTTCCACGAAGTGAAATTATAATAACGAGATCTCACATCTTTCAGAAATCCGTGCCTTATGCACCATATCATAATGTCCAGATGCTGAAATAAAAAAAAATAACAATTCGGTAAGCACACCATAAGCTCGGTGATCTTGCACCACTAAGTAAAGAGCTTATATGGTTAAACCACTTTCCGGTCAGGAACCAGATGGTTATCCCTGGATATCTCTTAGTATATCATATAACGACATGGTTAAATATTCCAAAAACATCAATATCCAAGCCGATTATGTAAAAAGACCATTATCATATCTTTTATAAAGCTAAATGTAAAGATTTGCAGTACTAAACACTAATGCAAACCGAATACCAAAACAAGTAGGCATACTTTTGCCAAGATGTTTGGATGTAAGTGAATAAAATCTTAGCTGGCCTGCTTTGTTTTTCTAATGTTCTCCCTAAGCTTCTCCACATCTTCAAGCTGAGGCGAAACAGAACCCTTAAGAGCTGATTCCATAACTTCAAGCACACTACATATGCTAGTCACTTGCTTCGAATACTTGAGGAGGTTATCTAACCACGCTTGCATCTCTTTCGTTTCAAGACTATCTGAGAGCCAGTATTAAAGATAGACAGACCGCACATGTATACTTGCTTAAGAAACATAATTATTCCAGCAGTTAAAAGGATACAGATATGTTGAAGCTCAGCTAAGATGCTCAGGAATGTACGCTTGACCCAATCTTTGACAACAACTTCATCCAGCAAGAAAGCAATGACCGGGTCACTAGATACAGCTGTCTCATCCATACAGACCTTGGTGATATCTATTCACTTTCTGTCAAGGAGATGTCAATTACACATTGAATATATAGAGAAAGATAAAAACACTAAGCATATTTTTTCCATCAGGGAAGGGGCAGGGAACAAGAACTCCTACTACACATGCATAAAAATCTATAAAATTTGCATGGATAATCAGACAGGAAGCTAAAGACTTAAATGCATGTATCAGACATCGAGCATAGATGCAGGAGAAGGATACAATCGCAAACAACAGATATCAAACTGTTGTTCATAGCAACATCGAACAGAGAATAAAGACGATGAACATCAGCTGCCAATTTTGATGTTCATCCTCATCCTCATCCTCATCCTCCTCGTCATGAGTTCTAGATATTAAACCAGCTTCCACACAGTCATAGTAGAGACGAAGCCGAAGTCTATCCCCAGTCCTCGGCAACGAACTTCTACAGATTGGACAAACATCACACCTCTGAGAACACTCTGTGCACAAGGAGGCATGTCCACATGGGATCAACACATAGTTCACAGATCTCCCTACAGCTCGCCAAGCGCATCAACGCCTCCTGTAGCAAGCAAGGTAATGAACTTAAGCAACAAGTCTAAGTACTACAACATAATCATTCATCATTGCCTATCGACATATCCAAGGGCTATAAACGATTCGCTAATGTGAAGCTAGCATAGGCTATTAAAAACCACACTGAAGCTGAATCAATCATCGTCTCGAGGTGGAAGAAGCTAAGGTGTAAATACTCTAAGACTAGGGTTAAGCTTCACGGAAACACAAAATCTACGAAATCGAGAGTATGTATAGAGAAAGAAGACCTGAACAAGCTTGCTACTGTAATTAGGCTGCTTCGGAAGAGATAAGGATCTCGCGGCGGAGGCAGAGCCGTTGATTTCTCTCTCTGATTAGCTTTTCTTCGGGAGAGAAGACCGTAAAGACACTGTTTTCTCTTCTCAAGACGCTCCTTTGACGGGTCGGGTATATTCCGGTTGGATCTTCGGGTTAATATATTATTATGGGCTGTGTGATTATATGGATGGGCCTTCACTTGCGCGCGCGTGGATTCTCTTTTATCGCGGGGCGGGTCTGTTTGAGCAAAAATTATAATGGGCCATGTGATAGTAATGGGCCCGGTTCACGTTAAAAATGTACCGTTAAAACCAAAAATTTACTAAATATTTTGGTAAGTTTTGTAGTGTTTTTGATGGTTGATTTAATTTATCTGGTATGTAGATACCAGAGAGTGAATGTTAAAAAGGCCTTTACAGTTTTCACTTTTTCAGTGCAGTGCATGAAATACAAAACAAATTTAAAAGATTATTTTAAGAAATTTATATCATTAGTACATGATGCTTAGAGGGTGTATTAATGTGAAGTTTGACTTGATTAAATTTTAATGAGATTTTAAATAATTCCAACGAATTGAATAGTTAAAAGTGATTTGTTAAACAATTCAAAAATATCACATGAAACCATAAAATTTGAGTTTTTTTTTTTTAACTATAAGAAACTCCACCCAGACACTTTAAAACCATTTGAAAACATTAAAATTTATAATTAAAATATTTTCAAAAATAATAGATTTTATATTATTTTATGAAATGTCTAATTCAATAACAGTGAATTTTAAATAAAATTTTAAAATTCGTATTTGAATAACAGTGAATTTCTCATTCACTTTTATTTAGCAAAAACAGCAATGACTCCTCGAGGAACCATATTGTTATTTAGATTATGAGTCTACTTCGTCCTCTTTGCCGTCCATTCTGTAATTACTTGTTGGTTTTGTCATCTCAAACCAATACAGTTGAATGATTTAACTATCAAATTCTCCAGCTCACTATCTCCCCCAAACAAAAAGTAAACTATACTAATACTTTATTTGTTTAAAAAGAATAATATCCATTCTATGGACAACCAGATATCAGTGTCTACATCAATTTTTGCAATAAATAACTTATTTTAACCAAGTATTGTATGATAATGATTTCTCTAACTTTTCTTCCTCTATCTGCGTCTTATCACCACATACATACTTTTGAAAAACCAAAACATATGTCGGCCAAATTCATCGTAGATACTGAGAATCTGTGTAGTTAATTTCTGTTTGGAAAAGAGAGGGAGATACTACTTTTTATTGTTTGCATGATCCCTCAGACGCAAATCAACCAAAGCAATAAAAGATAGTCGTCTCGTCGCACAAACTTTTGGGTTCTCACGCGACTTCGGGTTGCTCAACTTTATTAGGGCAAACAAATTCAAAAGAAACGCTTACTATAAGCCATTAATTTGTTCAGTTTTTATAAATTAATATTTCGTATTATTGTAGCTATTACCTAGAGGATGCATTTGAGATAAGTATTATTTGTTTTTTGGGAAATAGTCTCTTTGAACGTGACTGCACTAAACTTTTTTGGACGCTCGTGACTCGTGACGGGTTTACATTGGCTGTGAAATATAATGATTAATGCTGCTACTGTGATACACCAATGGAGTTTGTCCAAGTGTAGCATGTTCTGTAAGAGGTTTATATACTCCATCACCTTATCTCATTCTTCTCTTCTACTTTTTTTTGTTGTTGGTCGAATGAAATATCTTATCTATCTAAGATGAGTAATGTTTATAAATCCCAGCGAAAATGTGTTTTTAATATGGCCAGTCGATGCCCATAAAACATAGTATTAAAAATAAATTTGATAATCATTTTGAGTATTTAAATAGCATGTCTTTTGTAACAGTTAAAGTAAGGGTTACATCTCTCTGGTACCTTAAGAGCCAAATTAACTAAAATATTTTTCTAAGTAATAAAACTGACATTTTGGGGTTGGTCTAGCTAGTTAACTGTATAGATGTATTGATTTGTAATCATATTTTTCGTGCTTGGTTAGGATTCTCGTGTCCACAAATTTTAATTTCATCAGCATGTGAGTTTTGACGGTTCTTCCTTTATTATCAACTTATTTCAGCGTCGGTCCTCGACCATGCTAGGTAAAACATTCACAACATGTCTCCAAATTTTTGGAAAAAAATTACATACAAATAGGATCCTAAAAAAGAAGTTTAGGTCCCCAAATTTATTAAAAAAAATTTTTACATAGACACGGTGTTTTGTTTTGATATATCCACATATTATATATATGTATGCGACAACTGGTGTAGAGAAACCGTTGGTTTCAAGCGTTATATGATCATACGCTAAAAGCTGGGAGATATATGTGACGAAACTTGGAAGAATATATGAATAATTGACAAGTGATTGGACCCATTTTGAAAGACTTTTTGTTATATAAATCATAATTTTGGCTCTTATTTCGCTATAAGAGATGATGTAAGACAAAATTGACCAGCTGCTTGTAATCACTGGAAATGTAGTTATATATGAAATGATTCGATTTACACATAATATTCCTACTATAAATCGAGGACGCATACCACCATTTTTTTGTGTTTGAGTTAATATTATCACAGTATATATCATATATAATCGTTAAACTTCAGTTTTAACTATAACTACATTTTGACACGTGCATCTGCACGGATGTATTTAAAAAAAAAATATGACGCTATCTTTTTTATGTCACTATTTAGGGTTGGGCAAAAAATTTGAATTCGAAGAACCGAACCGATCCCAATCTGAACAAATAGTACCAAATCTGAACCGAAATTGATTAAATATCCTATCCGAACCGAAGTATTTTCGGTATCCAAAATATATTTATATACTTATATAGTAATTATTTTTAGATTTAATATATATAAAAACATCCAGAATATATATGATACATTTAAGTTCTTTTAAATACTTAAAAATATATACATATAATCAAACGTAAATATCTAAAATAGTTAAAATATACTCAAAACTCCAAAAATACTTAAATAATTATTAATTCTCTATCTAAATATTTAAACCAAACCAATTTATATGTTAGGTTAGGTACTCTGACATATGTTATTCAAATTTATATGTAATATATTATATTGTTTATAATTTTTTAAAAAATTAAAGCATATAATAAATTTTAAAATAATTTAAATTGGTTATCTAAATCCGAACCGAATCCTCAAAGATCTGAATCGAATACGAAATCCCAAACAGACCCGAAAACGAATCTAAACGCCCACCCCTAATCACTATTATATATCATATATGTTTTATCATAGGTTACAAAAATATGTGTTATCATATAATTAATCATATTTTATATGTACCATCAAATAAGTAATCTTATAATTAATAATATTTTATACGTACAGTCATATAAATAATCACATATATTATATTTTTAAATTTCAAGAAATATAAAAAACCATAATTTAAGTTGGTGTTTGAAATTGGGCTTTGTATTGTATTTTTCTTATATATATTGAAAACATTTTTATAATGGTTATTGGAAAATATGTTAGTAAAAATCAAATTTCAAATATATGTATATTTTTGAATGAATTTTTGATATAAATCAATTTTAAATTATTACTAGATTTTGATCCACGCGCCAGCGCGGTTGTATTTTTTTAAAAATATGCTGCTATTTGTTTTGTATGTCACTATTTAGGGTTAGGCAAAAAACTCGAATTTGAAGAATCAAGCCGATCCCAATCCGAATAAATAGTTTCAATTCCGAACCGAATTGATTAATATCCGAATTATTCAAAATTTTGGTATTTGAAGAACTGAAACCTAATCCGATCTGAACCGAAGTATTTTGGGTATCCAAAATAGATTTATATACTTATATATATTAATTATTTTTAGATTTAATATATATATATATAAAAACATCCAGAATATATATGATACTTTTAAGTTCGTTTGAATAAAACATAAATATCTAAAATAGTTAAAATATACTCAAAACTCCAAAAATACTTAAATAATTATTAATTCTCTTTCCAAATATTTAAACCAAACCAATTTATATGTTAAGTTAGGTACTCTGACATATGTTATTCAAATTTATATGTAATATATTCTATTGTTTATAGATTTTTAAAAAATTAAAGAATGTAATAAATTTTAAATTTTGAAAAATAATTTAGATTGGTTATCCAAATCTGAACCGAATCTTCAAAGATATGAACCGAACACGAAATCCCAAATAGACCCGAAAATGAACCCGAACGCCCACACCCCTAATCACTATTATATATTCTATATGTGTCATCATAGGCTACAAAAATATGTGTTATTATATAATTAATCGTATTTTATATGTACCATCAAATAAGTAATCTTATAATCAATAGTATTTTATATGTACAATCATATAAATAATCATGTATATTATATTTTAAAATTTCAATGTGAAATATAAAAACCATAATTTAAGTTAGTGTTTGAAATTGGGCTTTGTATTATATTTTTCTTATATATATTGAAAACATTTTTATAATGGTTATTGGAAAATATGTTTGTAAAAATCAAATTTTGAGTATATGTATATTTTCAATAAATTTTTGATATAAAACAATTTTAAATTATTATTTTGATTTAAATATGTATATCAAGTAACATAAACCCATTACTTTTTAATATAATGTAATGGACTTCCAATTTTTTTAATAACATAAGCTCATTACTTTTTATTATAACTAACTGTAATCCTTGTTTCCAAACAACAATATTTTTATTTTAACTGTTATCTATGTTGTCAAACAAAAGGTTAAAGTACTTCAACTTTAATAAGATATATATTTTGATTTGAATATGTATATCAAGTAACATAAGTCTATTACTTTTTAATATAATGTAATGGACTTCCAATTTTTTTAATAGCATAAGCAAATTACTTTTTTTTCCTAACTTACTGCTATCCATGTTTCTAAACAGCATAATTTTTTTTAACTGCTATATATGTTGTCAAACAAAAATTTAAAGTAGTTCTACTTTAATAAGATAGATTAATTGTTGTAAACTCATTCTCTAACGAAGAGTTGTATTTGATCATTCTATCACAAATATGTTTGTTTGTTTTTGCTAAGTTCTATCTACCAAAAAAAAAAAGTTATATCTACAACAAACTTTTCATTGCTACGTTATCTTTGATTTTTTTTTTGGGTAGTAGCGTGAGCCTCTAGCTCTAATTACTACGTAGAGCCGTGAAGTTTGTTTTTTTGGGTAAACACCGTGTCTTCAAGTTTGGAACCTGTCTATCTATAGCTCCATGTTCGACTCTCTACATGTGCCCTAACTAGATACGTGTCCTAGTTTTACAAGTGTGTTTACTTTGTCTCTCGTGAATTAAATCCATAGAGGTCAATTGAAATTGGATTGTACCCATAAAAAGATTGTGGCCATATATTCTTGTCATGACAATGTCCTTCTCCTTTTAGTGGTTATACTAATAACTTAAAAGAATATGCGCTTTCTCGACCGACTATTTTGGACGAGCTTCATTTGAACATCACCCGTGATAATATTTTTAAAATTGAACAGAACCCATAAGATTTTGAGGCGATATTACGTCGTGTTCGAATATATGACTACGTTCAATTTATGTATGTGTTGTATATATAATCAAAGGTTGATATGGGTCATGTAAAGATAAAGTTCCATTGCAATATTTGTGCTTCTTTTGTATTGACGCCATATATCATTTCATAGGTCTGCATTTCAATCTCATTCTACTAGATATTGGAAAACACATACGTGGATTAATCTTATGCAATAAAGAAAAAAATGTACTAGTTATTAGACATCAATAAGTGATGGACCTAATTCACACCCAAAAGCTAGCACAAAAGCGGAGGATTGCCACATTAGATATATATTGCCCAAGGAACCTCATCACCACCGATGTGGGATGTTAATAGACCCTCTCGAGATGTGGGTGGGAAACGGTCCAATGGAAACAACCCAAGCCCAAGCCCAACATTTCGGACATACCACAACAATATGGACCACTTGTACATGCTATATAGGTAGGAAACTGTTTACGTGGGAAATCATATGCTGGGCTTTCACCATGAACTCTGATACCATATCAGTGATGGACCTAACTCACACATAAAAGCTAGCTCAAAAGTGGAAGATTGTCACATCATATATATATTGCTCAAGGAACCGCATCACCACCGATGTGGGATGTTAGTATCACTTCTTATCATTTACCCGAAATGCTAAGAAATAAAAGTTCCATTTCCGGAACTGCATAACAAAACATTCTCTCTCCTCCATCGACTCTTTCTAGATCTCAAAAGCAAAGTGAAGTTTGTCTCCGGCGTCCGGCGGCGCGTGAGCGCGCGTCCGGCGCCGGAGGACCCCCTCTCTCCTCCCTGCTTCTCGTTTGTTCTTTGCCATCCGTCGGGTCTCTACCTTCGTTCCGATGTGCTCGTGTTCCTGTTATGGAGATTCTTCCCTGAGTGAAGCCGCACGCGAGGTCTCTCCATTTCGGTGCCGTATCTTCTATGGTGGTTGCACGGTGAGGATCGAAGAGGTTATTGCGATGGGTGGTCGGTTTTTAGGGCTTGTGGTGGATCAATTTTCCTTTTTGATTACCCGGAAGTCGTCGTCGTAGAGGATGAAAATTGGTTGGTCTCACAGCTCGAGTTTCCAGCTTGTTCGGGCTCAAGATGTTGTCTTTCGGGTCTGGGGGTTGGTTCTTCGGGTCTCTTCGGCGTTGGTGCGACCCTGTTCTCTCTTCCCGCAGTCAGGTGAGCTATGGCTCTATATTAGATCGGAGGTGGGTTTTGGGCAAATGTATGCAGGAGTTGGTGGTGCGTTTGCTCAGTTCCAGGCCCATGTGAAAGGGTATGTTGTTTATAGCAATCTTGTCGTCTATGGCTGCTTGTGAACTACTTGCTCGAACACGTTGCTTCAGTTTCTTCCTTCTCGGCTGCTTCTTGAACTGCTCCTCGATTTGGCGTAGTCCAGTTGCAGGTTTTGGTCTCAAGATTTCATCGGTTGGCCTCTCTTCATTGACACCGTAGAGTGGTCTTCACAGGTTGGTTTTGGCCTTTGGTTCTCAAAGGTCACAGATGGCGAGGTGGTACTCGGGTTGTCATTCCCACCTCGGTGTCTCCATCTGGTCTTGCCGCTTCCCATGACCACTTTAGCTCACAGAGCTCTCGTGGTAGCGACCTAGACATTCCTTGTAGGTGTTGAGACTCGTTTGTGTAGGAGCGTCGGGTCGTCCAGTCCGCTTTTTGTGCAGGTAGTAGGCGGCTGTAGCGAGCACTTGCTCGATTTGGGTCTCGTTTTCAAGCGTCGTGTGGCGTTATACAAGCCGGCTTTGGTGCTGCAAGGCATGGTAAGTAATTGAAACTGTCCCTATGGCCGTCTTGGGCTTAAAGACAGAGAAAGTTACAAGCTTTGTGGAGATCATCGGGAACTAGCTACTCTAGAGACGTCACGGGAACTCCCGGCATCCGAGGCAACGAGGAGAACCTCACTTTCCCGAGAATCTCGTCAATGGTTGAGAATGGCAACCGATATCAAAAATTCCGAAAAACAAACTAGCGGAATGTGCCGAGTTTAGTGGGTGGACGAAGCTAGGATTGTAATAGGTTGATTTTAGTACTTTTGTTCAAAACGAGCTTGTAACCATTTCTGATTTCCGATTTCCCGGGTGGATTAATATATAATATTTATTTAAAAAAAATATAGTTCCATTTCCGACCATTTTGAAACTTATTTGTCCACGTAATTATAAAAAAAAAACTACCAAAGGCTTTTCTATCTTTCACCACACACTTATGGGTTTATTAAAACAAGCAATATCACATAACCTACCAGTTATAATTTCTAATCAAAGAGCATGAGTTTACGAATCATGCTTCTCCAATATAAATGTATTTCTCACTTATTACTCCATCGTCATTTTGTATACCTAAAAATCAAAATCGCATCTTTCGTTTACAATGTTATATGCTTATATACACATGCGGTGCTGTTGCTGTGTATGCATACTTGAGTCTAAATGTAAATGTCTATATAATTATCCCTGAAAATGATATGTCATTGGTTACAAATGAGATTATAATTCAAATTACATACTAAAATTTAAACACAGAAAAATACAAAATGAAATCTTATAATTTGAATAAAATATTGGAGTTGGTGGACCTAGATGCTAAGAAGAGTGCACATGCACATATGACCAATGATTCCCCACAAACAATCAGACATCTGAGACCCTAATAGCATCAAACCACGTGCCTTCCTTCCGTTGCATTTGTTTTATTTGTTTCATATTCTTCATTAACGAGAAACCTAACGATCGAATATGAAAATAATTAGAAATTGAAAGAAATTAGTAAATCTGAGAGGGAAATTCAATTTTCCTTAAGATAAGTGTTGGGACTTGGAACAATGGCTTTTGAGCCTTTGACCAAACCTCATGCACTATTCATTGTGTTAAATAAGTTTTTGCAGGGAAAACAAAAATAAATTCATACTCTCTTCCTCTATTTTTAAAAGATCGATATTCTATATTTTTTCACACATTTTAATAAAATACATTAAATTTGCATAATTTTTTGTGTTTATTTTTTCCAATAAATTTAAGCCAATAAAAAATCAATTAGTGAAATTATGTTTTTTGAAGTTTGCAATTAGTTAATAAAACATGCATTGAAAAAGTAAAAATTAATTTTTTTGAAACAAATTTTTTCTTTAGAATATGTAATTTTAAGGAATGGAGGGAGTATTATCGTAGAAAATGTGAGATTTTTTATTTGTACACATTTTTTGAAAGCTCGATCACCAATGAAATATTTCAGTCTCCTGTGCATGCTTTCTAATTAATTATTGGATTTCTCATGTATTTTTAGCCCATCAAATGGGATTGTTTTAATCACAAATGTAATTTACATCGTACTGTTTTTTTTTCTGAATGAGTTATATTGAAATCAACCGGTGTACTACATGGGAAGCATATTGTTTTATTTCGAGTCATAACATTAAAAATGTCAAATTTGATCCATCTGAATCCATCACTAATGATCATTGGCTTCTTAAAAGGCCAATGAAATGTTTGATGTTTAAATATACTTGGCAGTGGGCACGTTAATTATCTGGAGAATCTCGATAAGGGCACTCATATTCATTAGCATATCAGTCTAAAGAATTCGAACTGGCCATAATCAATATAATTTTATCATGTTAGATTATTAATCTATGGCAATTGGATTGGCCATATAGTCTATTTTTTATACAGTAGATACATTATCATTTTAGATCTATAGACTGGAACGTAGCTAATACATTGAGTTTTTCACATCTTTACACTTTATTTAAAGAAAACCATATCTAACATTCAACAATGCGACTGCCTCCAGTTAATAATTAGTTAATTACTTTATATTTTTAACCGGCAAACATAAATAATCAATAACTTATACATTTTGTAATAAATACTAATCAGCCCTTTTGTTCATAAGTCGATTTCAAATGGATGAGAACATCAAACTTTTGATATTTCACGAAAGAATAAGTTAATCATTTTGACTCAAAGCTACAACGATTGCAGTGTAGCATAAAATAACTGAATGAAGCGGTCGTACACTCAATGACAAACAACATATACAACTAATTATCACACCATATATATTAAAACATATTTATGTTATTGCACTTAGAAGTATATGCGAATTTCAACTAAAGAATGAGAATACGTGGATTAGTCAGAGATTTAAAAGTCAAGAACGATCCATTATACAATCTTTACAATGACATGCATCAATATACATATTACATGTAAACATTTTTAGAGTTACACATACAAAGCGCATCCACGAAAACCTATAACCTTTCACATAGACAAAAAGTTGTACGTTTTCAGAGATAGTGGTTAGGAGATACACTTACCTTTGCATCTGAACAAAGTTTTCAGAGATAGTGGTTAGAAGATACACTTAACTTTGCATCTGAACAAAGCTTCGACTACTATGTCTTGTCAAATGAAAGGCACATAATGAAAAACCCTAAGACTCTCCCAGGCACGGAGCTCGAGACACAAACCAGATCTATTTACCTCGGTGCCGGCAACGGTGCATCTCGCCGGCGCTGGGCCTTCTCGACAAAGCTACTCATCTCCTTCACTCTTGTGGTCCTGCTTCACTGTTCTATGTATTGTTTATTTGCTCGTGTTATTTGGATAGTGGGAGGAAGGCGAACTCGACAGACGGTACGACGAAGACGAGGACTCTTTGTTGTGCTTCTTCCGGTGGTCCTTTCCTTCTGACTAATCTTTACTCCAGCGATGAGTCGAGAGGATTCTCTCGCCACCGCAATGCTTCGGTCTTCGGATTCAAAGGCCGGCGTATCTCCTTCTGTTCGCCGTCAGACAAGTCACAATGTGCACTATGTCCAAGCCGTTCAATTGTTATCGGAGCATCGATATCAAACGACGAACTCAAGCCCCTCGTGTCCGGTGAGACTTGATTCCCACAAACCACCGCGGGTTGCTCCTATTCTTCAAACCGGCGTCAGATCTAGAAGCTTCACGGGTACAGATCCGACGTTCTTCGGTATCCTTTCATTTCCTACATGCCGTAAAGTGATGCTCTTCTCCCTCCCGTCGATTCTCCTAGACGGCGGTTCGCTTCCGCTCTGGCAAAGCTCTACCGGCGACCTCTTTCATGGCGCCGACGAACGGCCCAAATCCTTTGTAATCCGGCCCATGCTGACAGCACTTATCGAGGTGATATCTTTTTATATTTGGGCTTGGCCCATCTGTAGATTTGAGCTTGTTAGCCCAACAATTTACCTGCAAGGACCTAAATCTGTAGAAGAAAATTTGATTCGACATGTTATGTCGTTTGGTGATTGGGTCAGTTACGTAGAGAATTCCGGTAGATTTGCGAGATTCCCTCCTCCGCGTAGTACAAGCTTATACCTTTCCTGTTGGAAAAAGTTACCAGAGGGTTTACCGGGCTCGGTCCTCATTCGATCATTCTCCTCCTTTGAGGAGAAACTGTTACCACCATATCTTCTTTCCATAGAAAGAGGAGTTCCCTTGGTCTCGTTGCTCAGCGTCTGCTTCAGTTTCCTCAACGTTTTGTTATCTTGCGTAGCGGTCTCCACGGGACCTGAAAATGCAAACGAGATTACTTCGATTTTTTTCGTTGATGAGGTCTGGACCTTAACGTCACACTATGTGACTATTCTTCCGCTGTTCGACTTTGTCGTGAAGGTTTCCTCGACGCATTCAAGAACCGTCTTGAATTCGCTGTCATCTTCGATTGAAGACCTATCTTGATTAGTTTATTTATGTGTTGTATGCTATGTTTATGGCCAAAGAGGATGGAGAGTTTCCTCTATCTATTGTAGTGATGAAGTTTGAGTATGAATGAAAGTAAGTTTGTGATAAAAAAAAGAAAGGCACATAATGCAACATTTAACTAGCGCTCAGAGACCTCGACATTACGTTAACTTTTGACACTGAAAAATCGTGTATTTTTCCGTTTTACGTATTAGAACTTGTAATTAAGTTTATTTGTTGCGAGTTTTTTTTATTAGTAGAGGAAGAATACAAAGTTTAATGTATATGGTCAAAGAACATCCATTAGTTTCCTTTTAATTGGAGAGCATCATACTATATTGCGATAGTGATTTTAAATAACTGACATTTTAAAGCTTGAATGCAGTTAATTAGTTATTATATTAGTCAACACAGAATTTAATCACTCTGAAGTTAACTTCATAATTTTCAAAAATTTATTGAAATACATTTTTTTTTTAAATGGTTTACCACAGTATTTCAGGTGGTATTTACTAAGGTGTGTATTAAATATCAAAATGAAAGCAAATATGAACGAATGTTATCATTTTGAATAACCAAAAATTAGCTTATATGTTATTTATGTATTAATTTATTTTTCTTACAGGTTTGCAGGACACCATCTCACAAGTCATTACTGATAATTAAAATACAACTTTAGGTACTGAACGTAAAATGTTTTCATCCTAATTTGCTAAAGATTATATATGAATATCATGAGATTCATGAACATATAGGAATACTATAATGGAAAATAACAAAAATCTTGTAGTCAAGAGAAATATCTTCAAAGCTACTTTATTCTACAGGAATTAATAGATAGTTTCTATGTGAATTTGAAAGATTTACATTCTATTTAATTTCATTGATTTTTCCTTAACAAGACTATAAATATATTTTCTAAATCGGTTGAGAGAAAGAAAAGTTCCGAATCAAAAAAATATATTTATATTTGTATTTTCCAATTTAAAATGGCTGATAAATATTTAACTGGGGGAAAATAATTTTGTATTATTTTACATCCCTGTAGTTAATCATTGCCCTCTAATGTGGACCATAATACAAAATTATTCTAAATATAATAAATGATACTCTCTCTGTTTCATTATAACTGTCGTTTTAGGTTTCGGCACACGGATTAAGAAAATAATTAATTTTGTACATTTTCTATAAAAAATACTATTAACTATACACCTAACCATATTTCAACTAATAGAAAAATAAATTTTGCATTGAAAATCGAAAACAACATTTATTTTGTAACGAAAAAAATTCTTTAAAAAGACGTTCAATGTGAAAGAGAGAGAGTAAAAAACTGTTGTGGCGCCGCATATAAAAAGAAGATTACGATTTTATTTCTTTTTATCACTAGACGTCATCTAAAATTGCATTGCTGTCCGCTTTTCACTTGTCCTCTTCTGATCTCCGTTTGCTTTGCTCACGGCGCTTCCTCAGCCGCCGATTTTTTAATTACCGAAAATACCCACAAACCCGAGTGAAATATCCCCTACAACGCACCCTAATCTCTCTCAACCTGCACCACCCAATCAACACACGCCACTTCATCAACCAACAACGATATTCCAATTATACCCTTATACTCACACGTGGCGCGTCGTGGTTTGGTAACAGGATCTGTAGTTGTGTTTATAAACCCCTTCATCTCTTCCTTGTTCATCTCCACACTTCCCTCACCAGATATTTATTTGGTTCTCTCTCTAAACTCGGTCACTGACGAACCACTGAGTTAAACTCGTTCGCTGGGAGGTTTTGGTAGGCGGGGACAATGGAGGAGTTAGATCGTTCACGCGCTTTCGCTAAAGACGTCAAGCGTATCGTCGTTAAGGTATCGTCTCTCTCTCTCTTTCTATCTACGCATTCTCAGATTTAGCAACCGTGTTTTTCGGCGTTCGTCTGATCTGAGAAGTGTTCGTCGTCGTGGACATGTGTTTAGTTCTGTCTTAATCTCATTTTAAAGTTTCTTTTTTTTTTTGAATAAAAATGAATTTATAAACTGAGAATATTTCTTGAATCTGAATAAATACCAAACCTCTGGTAATTAGGTTTATGAATCTGTATCTTAATCTGCATGTCATTAGATACGTGTTAAGAATATTTATTTATTTTTTCTGGTAATTAATATTTAATTTGTGGTAAATATATAAAGGTTGGAACCGCTGTTGTAACTGGGAAAGGTGGAAGATTGGCTCTTGGTCGCTTAGGAGCTCTGTGTGAACAGGTATAACTTCTTAAATAATAATAAATCAGTTTTTTTTTTTTTTGCTTTTATTCACAAATTATGAAAAAGGTTTCATGAAAGACATGTGAAAAAAATATATGTAATTTGTAAAAAAAAAAAATATTAATGCCAGCTTGCGGAATTAAACTCGGATGGATTTGAGGTGATCTTGGTGTCATCAGGTGCGGTTGGCCTTGGCCGCCAAAGGCTTCGCTACAGACAGTTAGTCAATAGCAGGTTACTAAAAATAGCTGAGACCATTTTGCCTTGTGGTTTGGGAAAATAACATTGATATGTGTTTTTGTGTTTATGATTTTAATTTATTTTTTTTGTGTTGAAGTTTGTATTATTTATGTATTGCAGCTTTGCGGATCTCCAGAAGCCTCAGCATGAACTAGATGGGAAGGCTTGTGCTGGTGTTGGACAAAGCAGTCTCATGGCTTATTATGAGACTATGTTTGACCAGGTGATTCTTTACTTTAAAAAAACTATGGTCTTGTTCTCTAGATTGTTGTTGTGTAGAGTTCCAAATATTGATGCTTTTTTTTTCTTTCTTTGGGTAGCTGGATGTGACGGCTGCTCAGCTGCTGGTGAACGACAGTAGTTTCAGAGACAAGGAGTTCAGGAAGCAACTTAATGAAACTGTGAAGTCTATGCTTGATTTGAGGGTTATTCCAATTTTCAATGAGAATGATGCTATTAGCACCAGAAGAGCTCCTTATCAGGTTTGTTTACTTATCTTTTGTCCCTATGAGATGTTCATTGTTTAATACTCTCTCTGTTTCGAAAAGATCCAAGTTTTAGAAGAAAAAAAAATTGTTTAAAAAATACACATTTTTTTTACACTTTCGATGCATTAGTTATCTGTAAATTGAACATTCAAAAATAATAATTGTGTTTATTAAATTTCTATTTGTTAAAATTTGTTGAAAATAGTTAATTTACAAAAAAAAAACAATGAATTAATAATCAAAATTTAATATGTTTTCTTAATATGTGTAAAAATTCAAAAACATGTCATTTTGAAACGGAAGAAGTGTGGAATAGAGAGTTTAGTTGAATCTTGCAGTCTAATGTTCAGCTTCATTGCATTCACTATATGCAGGATTCGTCTGGCATCTTCTGGGATAACGACAGCTTAGCTGCTCTATTGGCGTTGGAACTGAAAGCAGATCTTCTGATTCTTCTGAGTGATGTTGAAGGTCTTTACACTGGCCCTCCTAGTGATCCAAACTCAAAGCTGATCCACACGTTCATCAAGGAGAAACATCAAGATGAGATTACATTTGGTGACAAGTCAAGACTAGGAAGAGGAGGCATGACTGCTAAAGTGAAGGCTGCAGTGAATGCTGCTTATGCTGGGATCCCTGTCATCATAACCAGGTGTGAGCCCTTTACACATAAGAAATAATCTAAACATGTTTAGTTGGATGGAGAATTGATACTTTCTTGTTTCTTTGTAGTGGCTATGCAGCTGAGAACATAGATAAGGTCCTTAGAGGACTGCGTGTTGGAACCTTGTTCCATCAAGATGCTCGTTTATGGGCTCCTATCACTGATTCTACTGCTCGTGACATGGCAGTAGCTGCGAGGGAAAATTCCAGGAAGCTTCAGGCCTTATCTTCGGAGGATAGGAAACAGATTCTGTATGCTATCGCCGATGCACTTGAAGCAAATGAGAAAACAATCAGAGCTGAGAATGAGTTAGATGTGGCTACAGCACAAGAAGCTGGACTTGAAGAGTCATTGGTGGCTCGTTTGGTTATGACACCTGCAAAGGTAAGCCTGTGTTCATGGTCACCTCTCTTTATGACCTCTTTGTGCTTTCTAATGCTTCCTTGTTTTGTTCTTGATAGATCTCGAGCCTTGCAGCTTCAGTTCGTAAGCTAGCTGATATGGAAGATCCAATTGGCCGTGTTCTAAAGAAAACTGAGGTGATTAGAGGACACATGTTAATACAGATCCTCCTTGTTGACATGTAATGGTTGTTTATGCTATTTGTTCTTTGTGAACATTGCTTTTACAGGTGGCAGATGGTCTTGTTTTGGAGAAGACCTCATCCCCATTAGGAGTACTCCTGATTGTTTTTGAGTCTCGACCTGATGCACTTGTACAGGTAAGTTAAAGAGTTAATGTCCTTTCTCTACTTAGTATGTTGAATTTGCTGAAGCTTTGATTTACTCACAAACCAAACAGATTGCTTCACTTGCCATCCGGAGTGGAAATGGTCTTCTACTGAAGGGTGGAAAGGAGGCCAGGAGATCAAATGCTATCTTACACAAGGTGATCACTGATGCAATTCCAGAGACCGTGGGTGGTAAACTCATTGGACTTGTGACTTCAAGGGAAGAGATTCCTGATTTGCTCAAGGTAAAACGGATCATTTACAAACTTGGAGCTGTATGTCTTTTGTTAAACTAACCATTTGCATTTGTGCTCACAGCTTGATGACGTTATTGATCTTGTGATCCCAAGAGGCAGCAACAAGCTTGTTTCCCAGATCAAAAACACTACAAAAATCCCTGTTCTTGGTCATGCTGGTAAGGTTTCAACTTTTTTTTTTTCATAGAAACATTTAGTGAAATGATGATGACTTAATTGTGTATTTTCAGATGGAATCTGTCATGTATATGTGGACAAGGCTTGTAATGTGGATATGGCTAAACGCATAGTTTCTGATGCAAAGTTGGATTATCCAGCAGCTTGTAATGCCATGGTAAAAGAAAACTTCTACCTTTCCTCTAGATTTCAGTTATGTAATCAGTTTTTTTTTTAATTTCGTCTTCTCTCTATTCAGGAAACTCTTCTTGTGCATAAGGATCTGGAGCAGAACGCTGTGCTCAATGAGCTTATATTTGCTCTGCAGAGCAATGGTAAAGTCATAACACTATCGAGATGTCTCATACCTTTAGAATAGATGGACTCATGAGGTATATGAAACTGCAGGAGTCACTTTGTATGGTGGACCAAAGGCAAGCAAAATACTTAACCTACCAGAAGCACGGTCGTTCAATCACGAGTACTGTTCCAAGTCGTGCACCGTTGAAGTTGTGGAAGACGTTTATGGTGCTATAGATCACATTCACCGACATGGGAGGTAAAAACTCAACACTAACGGCTGTAATCTCTTGCATTTTGTGCTGGAAATGTTCACTCTCTATCTTGTCTTGTCTTGTATGTTGTTGTGAGCAGTGCACACACAGACTGTATTGTGACAGAGGATCCCGAAGTTGCAGAGCTATTCCTTCGCCAAGTGGACAGCGCTGCTGTGTTCCACAACGCAAGCACAAGGTTCTCTGATGGTTTTCGATTTGGACTTGGTGCTGAGGTAAGCAACAGACATACAAATTTTTGGTTTGCAAGAGTGTGATGAAGCAAGTTTTGGTTATGGTAAATAGGTGGGGATAAGCACAGGCAGGATCCATGCCCGTGGTCCAGTGGGAGTGGAGGGACTACTTACAACCAGATGGTACAGTTTTAGTTTCATACCTTTTCTTTATTTATTTTTTTGGTTTGTGAAATGGTTTTGTAAGGAAGAGTGGTTTGTTGTTGCAGGATAATGAGAGGAAAAGGACAAGTTGTGGATGGAGACAATGGGATTACTTACACCCATCAAGACATTCCCATCCAAGCTTAGAAGACTTTGTGTGAAGTCTCTTTGTGGTGAGAGACTTGAGGAGGAGAGGATGGGCTTTTTGTTTCCTCTCTGCTTAATATCATATCCTACTATTATTATTGTTGTTGAAACCCTCTCTTACGAAGTGAAGTGGTTTTGATTTAGAGTTTAGGGATTGCACCAAAAATAAGTTCCTTTGTTCTGTTTTTACCACTTTGGTCTTTGCTCATAAGTAAGATTGAAGAACACTTGTAAGCTACACCTTTCTTATTTATCAATTTATCTTTATCTCGTTGAATTTGCATTGTGAGTCAGATCTTTTTTTTATGAACTTAAAAGTCATTACCATAAATTCTCAAAGATTCTGCAAGTGGGAAACACATGAATGCAACATAAACTCATTCAAACATTCCGATCTTACTTATGACTCTTCCATAAACTTCTTAACATTCTTCAGCCACAGCAAGTACTCTCTCTTCACTTTTCTCATCATGTACTGATGCAAGAAGTTTGTAGTGCTTGCTTTCACTCCTCTGATCTCCAGATACTTGTAGAATGTCTTCTTCAGATTCTCGTCCAAGCATCTGCAAAAAGAAACGAAAAGCAACAGAACCTTATATACTGCCAGTTATTACAATAGTTTTTTCATTTAAGTTCACAAAAGCTTACTCGAAATCAGGCCCTTCATTAGCCAATTTATCCTCCAAAGTACTCCCCTGATTGCACACAGATAAAGCATCAATGGCAATCTCATCCGGAAAAGCCATACAGCTAAACTCTAGGCTGAGCCCGCTCTTCTTGGTAACAGTCACAACTAGTGGAATACTTGATCCGTTGCTGTGACCATCCTCATCGTCCTCGTCATCGTTCTCATCACTGTCAAAACTAGGCATGCTCACTACAACTTTAATATGCTCCCCTTTGTACTCTCTAGTCAATGTTACAGTCTGATGCCCAGGATTGTCTTCAATTTTGAAAGGGAAGCTTCCCGGAGCCGTCTCTTCGTCCTGCTCCCAACCAAACCCCCAATAGAATGTAAGAGAAAGAAAAACAGTCCAATCATATATCTTGCAAATGTAAGAATATTCTCAGCAAGAGTCAAATACAATCTCTGCTACTTGCTTAAGTAAAGCTCTGGAAAACCATTCACTGGGGAATAATATCAATATGACTAAAATTTCATAATATGAAGAACTTTTCAAATACGCTTTAAAGGCAAATGCACTGTAAAGAGTAATTCTATTAGGGGAAGCTTCTAGGATCCGTCCCTTCATCCTCCTCCCAACAAAACTCCCCAATAGAATGTAAGGGAAAAAACAATAACAGAGACATATATCTTGTACTAAAGGTAAGAATATCATCAGCAACTTAGCTATTCTGAGTCAAACACAATCTCTGCTACTTGCTTACAAAGATCTAACACTTCTTTAAGCATAGCTCTGTAAAGCAATCACTGGGGGCATAACGGCAATATGATTAAAATTTCATAAAGTGAAGAACTTTTCAATAAGCTTCAAAGGCAAATGCGTTGTCAAGAATCATTAAGTACATGCTAACACATATATCTTGTACTAAAGGTAAGAACATTATCAGCAACTTAGCAAGTCTGCCTCGAATACAATCTCTCCTACTTGCTTACAGAGACCTAAATATGATTAAAGCTTGATAAAGTCAAGAACTTTTCAATAAGCTTCAAAGGCAAATGCACTGTAAAGAGTGATTCACTCAAGCACAGTTCATATGCTAACACGCACGAAGCATAAAACAGCAAACTTTCGAATACCCTTTATAACAAATCAAGCGAAATGAGTAAACTTTACCAAATCGGGATCATCGATTTGGAGAGCGGTGTTGATCTCGGAGTCAATCACGCGGAGAAGCGATTGCTCGGAGCTCATCCGATCAATAGCCGTCGAGTAAAGGGCGAAAGGACGAAACGGAGATGGGGTGGGAGCTAGAGACGGACGGCTAGCAACGGCGGAGATGGATCGGAGTCGAACCATCCGGGTACTACACAGGGAAGCCAACCTAGATGCTGATCTCCGTACGCACCAAGTGAAAGCCATTAGCACCGGTTTAGTGTTCTTCTTTGATTCTGTGAAGCAACGATGAGTTCTTCTTCAGGGTTTAAGGTTTTCAACGTTTTGGTTAGCTAGGGCTTTGAAAAGCACATTAGTCCGGTTTGGTCTAATTATAAACCGGATCCAAACCATAAGCAGGCGGAAATTATATCAATTCTGTAGGTTAATAGAACAAATTTATTTATTTTTTTTGAGCAAAACAATTCGATGTTAGTAAAATAGATTATAGATTAACAGCTAAATTTATGAGCTTTAATGTTTTTGGTAAATAATTCTCCTAATTTTTAACCAACTTTTGAATATTTCTGTAATGACCCAATCCCACCATCTCCACTTCTTTCCCCAGCCCCACCACTTTCACCTTCTTTTCCACCATCTCCACCTTCTTTCCCACATCTCCATCTTCTATAAAAATTAAGAAAGAGAGAGAGAGAAAGAGAGAGAGAGAAAGAGAGAAGAAGAAGAAGAAGAAGAAGAAGAAGAAGAAGAAGAAGAAGAAGAAAAAGAAGAAGAAGAAGAAGAAGGGAAAAAGCTCACCTGAGCTCGTCGCCGGAGCCACCACACGCCAGGACGTCGTCAAGCTCGTCACCACCATCATCCGCAACCAAAGGTAATCGAAAACCGCCATGTTTTTGAGTTAAGTTTCGGCCGTTTTAGTAAATCGACCATAACTTTCTAACCGTGATGAATCTCGAGAATCCAAGACCACCATCGTGTTCCTCTCGTCGAGACGAATCCATAGCCACCAAAAACGTCTCAATCGGAGTCCGGACGAAGCCGCACGCGCCTCCGGAAGTTTTGCCTCTGCGCGCGTGAGGTACACGCGCCACCGCCGGAAATCGCCGCCACCGTCGGACCACCGTTCCCCGCCGCCGGAATATCCGCCGTCGCCGCCGGAATATCCGTCGTCGCCGCCGGAATATCCGCCGTCGCCGCCGGTGACTCGCCGGCGACTCGGTCAACTCGGCCGAGTCAACTCAGTGAGTCAACTCGGTTGACTCGGTTAACCGATTGGTTAGCCGGTTTAAATTGATTTCAATTCGGTTAGGTTAAACCGGTCGGTTAAAATCAATTGGAAATCGGTTAGGATAAACCGGATTAATTAATTTATTAATTAGTTAATTAATTAATTAAATAATTAATCTTTGACCAGCGGGTTGACTTTTCCGTAAATACCCGTTTTAAACCGTTCGAAAGGCGTTCTGACTCGAAATTTCGATCTGATTTCAGATTTGGAGTCCATTTGAGCAGCTGGAGTTCATATATACCACTTCTCTTCATTGCTAAGGTGAGGGCTACTCCGTTAAATCCCGAGCTAGTTTAGTACTACCATTATGGAAAGTTTAGTTTCGAAACATGGATCCGTCTCTTTGAATCGAGTCTGTTTGAGAGTCTTGGTTGTTCGTTATTGATATTGATTGTTAAACCGGAAATATGATAATAGAGGATTCAACGGTTGATTGAAATGATTGCTGCTAAAAACTGTTAATTATATATATGTATATATGTTAGTCCATGTGTTGAGATTGCGGGGTGCATAGGTATCTGCACTAGGCCGCGGAATTTGCGGGGTACAGAGACGTTTGTACTAGGCCGTGTGATTGCGGGGGCACATGACGTCTGTGCTAGCTACGCCTTGTTTGAGAGATCGCGGGGTACGGAGATATCTAAACTAGGCCGTGTGTTTAGCGGGGTACAGAGACGTATGTACTAGGCCGCTTGTTTGTGGAGATTGCGGGGGTACAGAGTGAACTACTGTACTTACGACGCTGTAGAGTTATATATATATATTTATATCCTTATGAGGAAATGCAGTATGTTATTATCGCATTGGTTGTAGCGTGTCTAGTCCACTAGACATATGTGATTGTTCTGTGTGGTGTAATAGACACCGTGTTTGCTTCATGCTAGAGCTAGGCCTACATAGTTGTAGTGCTATGAACTGAGTCAGTGGTTTGCGGTTTAGCATCCCATACCTCACTGGGCGATTCCCCTGTCGCTCACCCCTCCTTCTTTCCCCCTTTCAGGTGAGACCGACGAGCACTTAAGGCTTGGAGCAGGCAGTTTTGCTATGGAGGATACACAAGCACGAGTTAGCATTATGGATTTGGTTGAACAGATCGAGATTGGGAGTATTGGATATCATACAGCTTTGAGCAGGATATACTTGTACTGAAACCGAGTTTGTGTGTTGGACGATAAGTTGTTAAGAAAAGGAATCTTACAACAAACATATCACTCGTGTTTCTCTACGCATCGGGAAGACCAAATATCTGAAATATATTTTATTATGTAAATCGGGGTTTCACATTTTGGTATCATCCCGGTTCCGTTCCGGGATGGCGGTCAGGGGATTCGGTTTTCATCGGTTTTCAACGTTCTTTTTGTTTAAAAATATATATATATATATATATATATATATATATTTATTTATATATTTGAAACCCCGATTTACATAATAAAATATATTTCAGATATTTGGTCTTCCCGATGCGTAGAGAAACACGAGTGATATGTTTGTTGTAAGATTCCTTTTCTTAACAACTTATCGTCCAACACACAAACTCGGTTTCAGTACAAGTATATCCT
>NC_027751.1:4695521-4700155 GCF_000695525.1 Brassica oleracea var. oleracea
GTACCTCACGCGCGCAGAGGCGAAACTTCCGGAGGCGCGTGCGGATTCGTCCGGACTCCGATTGAGGCGTTTTTGGTGGCTATGGATTCGTCTCGACGAGAGGAACACGATGGTGGTCTTGGATTATCGAGATTCATCTCGGTTAGAAAGTTATGGTCGATTTACTAAAACGGCCGAAACTTAACTCAAAAACATGGCGGTTTTCGATTACCTTTGGTTGCGGATGATGGTGGTGACGAGCTTGACGACGTCCTGGCGTGTGGTGGCTCCGGTGACGAGCTCAGGTGAGCTTTCTCCCTTCTTCTTCTTTTTCTCTCTCTTTCTCTCTCTCTCTTTCTTAATTTTTATAGAAGATGGAGATGGTGGGAAAGAAGGTGGAGATGGTGGAAAAGAAGGTGAAAGTGGTGGGGTTGGGGAAAGAAGTGGAGATGGTGGGATTGGGTCTTAGCTCAATCTTGTCAACAACAGACGGGTTCAGAAGATAAATCCCAGCGTTGATCTTGTTGCCTACATAGAGTTTTGGCTTTTCGACAAACTTCTCCACTTTTCCTGTAGTTTCTTCCATGACCACAACTCCATATTTCGACGGTTCATCAACCTGTAACCAAATATCTACATTAGAGGAACAATCATTATGTTCATTCTCGAATTGACTTAAATTTGGTGCATTAGTAAAATACCATATCCAGTATATTTTTCCAGATCAGAAAAACGGCTTTTAATAGATAAAGTAGTTTGGTAGAAAAGAAAATGAATATTAGTTTTTTTAATAAGAATATACATGTTTAACGGTTTTTTTTTTGTTGCTAAAACATGTGTTTAACGGTTATAAATTATTCATTCATGTTTGACCCAAAAAAAGTTATTCATTCATGTAATCAATAAAAAATTAGAAAATGAGAACTTACCTAAATCAAGTTTACGCTCTATTACTTTTATTATTTCTTCGAATTTAGTTTGCGGATTTTCACAAAACATTACTCATAAGTTATAACGTAACTGGATATTAGATCAGACAATCTCACCTTTGTCACCATTATGGAGGCTTCCCCACCATGAGCTTTATGAAACTCAATCATTTCTTTGAATGGATACTCACTAATCACATCACTGTTAAGGACAAAGAAAGGTTCTCCAGATCCGTCAACCAGTTTGTCTCTCGCTAGTGCCAGAGGACCAGCCGTACCTATAGACTCAGTCTCCCGTAAGCAAGTGATTTTGATTTTAAGATTTGCCTCAGCGTCCTTCAAGAAGTTAAGCATCACCTGTCGACACAATAGTAAATTTCCAAACAATTAACCAGAATATAGCTTCCAAAACAAAACAAAACTAGGAGATAGGTCTTTCACCTCTGCTTGGTAATTGACTGTCAAAACCACTTCATCAACTCCAACAGCCTTAAGAGCCTCTATCTATAAAAAGTACATGATGAAGTGGTTAAAACATTGACAGTAACTAGCAGAACCTAATTTGCAAGAGAAGAATATCATTATAGTACTACCTGACCTGATGGATGATCATGGGTTTATTAGCAAAATCAACAAGCGGCTTTGGTAAACTGAGAGTCAATGGTCTTAACCGAGTCCCGAACCCTCCAACAAGAATGAGTGCCTTCATCGTGATGCAACTAAACTCCTTTTTTCTTGTAGATGCCAACGTCAGATTTTAACAATATGTGGTGGGTAGGCTAAATATCTGAGAATATTCAAGTCTTAACCACATTGTGGATCCATAAAATGGTGAGAACTGACTAAATAACAAGAAGGTGTACAATAATCAAGTCTAAACCCCATTTAATGCTATTTCCTTATTTGTTCTTTTCCTTATTGAAAGATTTTATTTTGGGCAAATCTCCAAAATATCACATTTTTAAGTTTATGTCACAAAAATAATCTTCAAAACCTAAAATGACCAAAATAGCATTTTATCTTTTGAAAAATTTAATTTTTTTTTATTTTTCAAAATCTGAAATCTTATCCCCAAAACCCTACTCTCAAACTCTAAACCCTAAACCCTAAACTCAAAACTCTAAACCCTAAACTCTAAACCCTAAAATCTAAACTCTAAACACTAAACTCTAAACCCTAAACCCTAACCTCAAAACTCTAAACCCTAACCTCTAAACCCTAAAATCTAAACTCTAAACACTAAACTCTAAACCCTAAACCCTAACCTCAAAACTCTAAACCCTAACCTCTAAACCCTAAAATCTAAACTCTAAACACTAAACTCTAAACCCTAAACCCTAACCTCAAAACTCTAAACCCTAACCTCTAAACCCTAAAATCTAAACTCTAAACACTAAACTCTAAACCCTAAACCCTAACCTCAAAACTCTAAACCCTAACCTCTAAACCCTAAAATCTAAACTCTAAACACTAAACTCTAAACCCTAAACCCTAAACCCTAAACCCTAAATTCTAAACCATAAACCCTAATATCTAAATTAATTTACCATTGGGATATAAGTGTATATTTATCTTTCTTGATAAAATATTAAGTGCTATTTTGGTCATTTTTATTCTTATATGCTATATTTGTGACAAAAAAATTTTTAGTGCTATACTAGTCATTTTATCTTTTATTTTTGTTTGTTAGTTTTTCATTCCACAAACTAACTTTTCAATATGCCTGTGGCGTGAGACGTTTCTTTATCAATCAATATGCATATTATGTCGTCATAATAACAGCTGGCCTTGAACATTTTGATCTCCCATGACATGCATATCAGTTTTTGGCCCATTATTTATTTATGTCTAAAAAAATATTGAAAAAATGCCACAAGGAATCGAGCCTATTAAGCATATGTTTCTAACAAAAGATGTGAGTTAGATATATACTGGTTTTGTCATGCTAATATCTGGTGTACTTAACATCCTTTTTTTAAATCCTTCTACATTCTTCTTTGATGATACAACTCTGGTTAATGTATAACATTTTGTCTATATAATTTCTCACGTTATATAATCCAACACACTACATATAAATATATGGTCGGTGGAGGAAATAACAGGATGAAACAATGATATTGTTCTCCAAAATTTAAAGAGAATATATATAAGTTTAGTGGCCTCCAAACTATGAGCTTTAGTTATTAGAACTTATATTATAATGTTTATATCCCATAAAATCGAACCGATTATTATAGAACATATGGTAAATTCCACACTTGTATTATGCATGTAGTAAAAGTACAACGCTGAGAGAAGGTGGAATGTGAAATGGACTTTTGAAGGGTCCGATAATCGAATCATCATAGTAATTGAGATGTAAATCCATTTCTAAGAGTTTTGAATCAAAGAAAAATCATGTTTTCAATTAAGCTAAATGCAATCAATAAGATGAGATGATTCAATCAAACTAACAAGTTTCAAGAACAACTAACAAGTAACTTTCAATCAATTAGATAAATGAGGAATTATGGGCATAAGATTTTGATTTTAGATGACTAAGATTTAATCTAAAATGGCAAGGTTTCAATCAACACATTTCATTAAGTCTATATATCAATTCTAAGCAAGTTCTCTTCCAAGATAAAAGCTCATTTACTCTCATGATCAAACATCAAATTCCTTTGGTTTGTGTCAATCAAGCAATCATTAAGAATTGATCATTCAACTTTCCTAACTTCCCTAACATCAAATCCCTTTGGTAGGGTAAGCTAAGAGCATGTTGAGTTGGCTCAGACATTTCATCGAACACCTTCTGGGCAATGAAATGTCTAGAGTTCTAAACCAGAATGACCAACTCTAGCTTAGCATTAAGATCACTCAATCAAACAAAAAAACATATTAATCTACTCTAAACATTCTAGAGCATCACTTAATCATCCTAACCCATGAATCCAAAGATGACTACTCACTCATTATCATGATAAACACTAGAGCATTGGTTGATCTAAGTCTAAACATGATTAATGATTAAAGCAATCAAGTAAACACAAGAGAAATTGATCAAGATTAGATCTTTCACCCAAAAGTGGCTTTTGATTAGATAAAAAACAAGATAAGATCCTAAAAGTAGGTCTGAGAAACCTTTATAGTAGCTTAAAATCGAACCGGGTTAACCCAACAAACTTGGATTAACCCAAATACAAATGGGTAAATATCTGGTCAAATTCGGAAATGTTGATTTTCTCGACTCGCAGCGGCTAAGGCAGACCGCTCCACCAGGCCGTTGAGGCTCTCACAGCGGCTTCTTGCAGTCTTCGTCTCAGACCGCTGCGACAAGTAGATATCAGGCAGGGAGTGGGGTGTTTTCACAGCGGCTTCAGCAAACCGCTGCACAAGGCCGCTCCCATACTTAGTCTCCGTTCCTCGAGCGCTTGCAGCGGCTTCTCGATGGGGTCATAAGACCGCTGGGACGTCACAAAGCCGCTGGGACACTTGATCATCTTGTCTCATGCTCGAAAACCACCAATCTTGCCTCCAAACCATCTTTAGATGCTCCAAAGTCACCAAATAGCATCTCCATCACCTAATAGAGACAAATGTATATGCAATGCACCTAAATCTACTCCAAATGCATCTAAATGGACAAATTGAGAACTAAAATGATTGCTAAAACTATGTAAATACACAAGATATCAACTCCCCCAAACTAAAACTTTACTTGTCCACAAGTAAACTTTCAAG
>NC_027751.1:4700454-4703457 GCF_000695525.1 Brassica oleracea var. oleracea
TGGCTTCAAAGAATGGTGAGGGTTAATGGGTATGGAGTGCCATTTGGGTTAACAAAGATTGGTACAAAGAGAGAAAGATAAACCAAATGTGTATCATATCCATGATCAAGTATGCAAATGTCCATATGCAAGAGAAATTAAGTTCATTAAGCCTAGTTCATTTGGAGTTGGTTTCAAGAACAATGTCAATCATCAAGCAAGCAACATGTTTCAAGAAGAGTTTTCAAGGCTCGAAGCTTACAAAGCTTTTTCAAGAGATGCTTAAGCTACTTGATATGTTTAGCTAGGATGTCAAATTGAGTTCTAGATATGTGTTCTTTACAAAGTTTCTCCCTATTCATGAATGCAACTTATATGCTCTATACTCAATCCTAAGAATGCAAGTGATGCAACTACATGCTTCTTTTTGTGTGTTTTTAAATTATTTAAATTTTTTTGGTTTTTCTATGCAAATATGTATGTACAATGCAAGAGAGTATCATGCATATTCGATATCTGTGGAAGCTTGACTCTTACATCTCCCATGTCTTTTCTGAACTTGGAGATCACCTTTTTTTGAGCTTTAGTGAGGAACTTTTGTGGAAATGGGAGCTTGTCGTAAGGCGATTGCTCAACCACATGAGCTTCTTCTAGCTGAACCTCTTTCAATTGCATGACAGCTTTTCCAATAACCGGTTTCTCAGCTTTGTGTCTAACTGGTTGCAAAACCTTTCCCTCAACCTTCTTTACAGTTTGTATCTTAACCCTTTCCACAATCTTATGTTCAACCTTCTCCACAATTTGTGCTTCAGCCTTGACAACAACTTCTGTTCCATATATGAGTCTTTCAATCTGATCTTCCTCTTTCTCATGACCACTCAACTCAATCTCAGAAGTAGTAGAGAAGATAACATTGCAATATTCTTTGGGATTCTGCTCTGATTTTCCTGGTAGAGATCCCATTGGGCTCTTGGAGGTTGAAGGCATAGAGGCAAACTGATTCTCCAAAGTCTTGAAGTGAGAGGAGAGTTGTAGGAACTTGTTGTTGAGGTCATTGTAGCTTCCATCAACTTTGGTGTGAAGGTTCTTCAGCTCATATCCAATGTGCTTCTCACTTCTAGTTTGGGACTCCAAGATCTGTTTCAACATTGCATCAGTGCTACTCTCTTGTGGAGCAGAGGTAGAAGATCCGGCTTGGCCTTGTGTAGACTGATTTCCTTTGGAGGAGAAGCCTTGAGAGTAGTTTTCCCTAGCTTAGTAACAACCTTGTTGGTTGTTGTAGAAGGGCTTTTGTTGGTAGTTGTTGTACTGAAAATTAGGCTCTTTTTTGTACCATGTCCCATTAGCATTCACAAAGCACAACTCTTCCTGACCTTCTAGACCATCAACTTCACTAACCATAACCAGCTCTTCTTGTCTATGATCACCAACAAAGTTTACCTTCTCTTGTTTGGCTTTGTTGGAGAGAAGCAAATCCATCTTCTCTTGTAGAGCTTTCAACTCTCTCTTTGTATTCTGATCATCTCCTCCAATGCCTCTATTGCTCCTGTCGTGATCATCACTGTAGACTGAATCACTCTTAGCCATATTCTCTACAAGCTCCAAAGCATTTGCCTCACTTCTCCCCAAGAAGAATCCATTGCTAGCAGTATCAAGCTGGCTTCTAAACTTGGACAAAAGACCTTTGTAGAAAGTACTAAGCAAACTCTCCATATTGAAGCCATGATGAGGACATTGAGAGATGTCGCTGTTGAACCTTTCCCATGCTTCCCCAAAGCTTTCAAGATTCCTTTGATGAAATCTAGAGATTTCATTGCTTAGCTTAACAGTTCTTGAAGTAGAGAAGAACTTGGTGAGGAAGGCTTTCTTGCACTCATCCCATGTGGTGATGGAATCTCTTGAAAGGCTCTTCTCTCATGTGTGAGCTTTGTTGCCCAAAGAGAATGGAAACAACCTTAGCTTGAATGCATCTTCAGAGACACCATTGATCTTTGTAGTTCCACACAGCTTATCAAAGTTATCCAAGTGGTCTAGTGGATCCTCCAAGGCAAGACCATGGTACTTGTTGCTCTGGATCATGTTTATCAAGCTTGACTTGATCTCAAAGTTGTTGTTTTCCAAAGTTGGTACTCTGATGCCAGCTCTATGCCCATGAATATTTGGTTCATCATGGGTGCCAATAGCTCTAGCTTGGCGATGTTGGTGTTGTGGCCTAAGGTTGTCAGCTCCTTGGCCAATACCCACTCCATCTTGAGGCTGATTCTGATGTTGATCCATCACAAATCCCAATCTGTCTAGGTGAGCCTGTTGCTCTTCTTCTCCTTGCAATCTCCCTTTCAAGTGCTCTAATGTCTTCAACTCATGGAACTAGGTCTGTTGGGCCTCTACTCCGCAAGTTCATGCACCTGAGATACAAAAGGCTAGGAAAGAGAATCAGTAACTACATATAAGAAAAATAACACTTAGTCTCAAGTAAAAACCAAATCTCAATGTCAAAATCAACTTAGAATTCAATCAATAAGATGAGGTGATTCAATCAAACTAACAAGTTTCAAGAACAACTAACAAGTAACTTTCAATCAATTAGATAAAGGAGGAATCATGGGCATATAATTTTGATTTCAGATGACTAAGATTTAATCTAAAATGGCAAGGTTTCAATCAACACATTTCCTTAAGTCTAGATATCAATTCTAAGCAAGTTCTCTTCCAAGATAAAAGCTCATTTACTCTCATGATCAAACATCAAATTCCTTTGGTTTGTGTCAATCAAACAATCATTAAGAATAGATCATTCAACTTTCCTAACTCCCCTAACATCAAATCCCTTTGGTAGGGTAAGCTAAGAGCATGTTGAGTTGGCTCAGACATTTCATCGAACACCTTCCATGCAATGAAATGTCTAGAGTTCTAAACCAGAATGACTAACTCTAGCTTAGCATTAAGATCACTCAATCAAGCAAGGAAACATATTAATCTACTCTAAACATTCTAGATCATCACTTAATCATCCTAACCCATGAA
>NC_027751.1:4703523-4711648 GCF_000695525.1 Brassica oleracea var. oleracea
AAATTGATCAAGATTAGATCTTTCACCTAAGGTGGCTTTTTTTTATTAGATAGAAAAACAAGATCCCCCTCTAAAATTAGGTCTGAGAAACATTTATAGTAGCTTAAAATCGAACCGGGTTAACCCAACAAACTTGGATTAACCCAAATACAAATGGGTAAATATCTGGTCAAACTCGAAATTGTTGACTTTCTCGACTCGCAGCGGCTAAGGCAGACCGCTCCACCAGGCCACTGAGGCTCTCACAGTGGCTTCTTGCAGTCTTCGTCTCAGACCGCTGCTACAAGTAGATATCAGGCAGGGAGTGAGGTGTTTTCCCAGCGGCTTCAGCAAACCGCTGCACAAGGCCGCTCCCATACGTAGTCTCCGTTCCTCGAGCACTTGCAGCGGCTTCTCGATGGGGTCATAAGGCCGCTGGGACGTCACAAAGCCGCTGGGACACTTGATCATCTCGTCTCATGCTCGAAAATCACCAATCTTGCCTCCAAACCATCTCTAGATGCTCCAAAGTCACCAAATAGCATCTCCATCACCTAATAGAGATAAATGTATACGCAATGCACCTAAATCTACTCTAAATGCATCTAAATGGACAAATTGAGAACTAAAATGATTTGCTAAAACTATGTAAATACACAAGATATTACTGAGCTGATCATCCAAATCAATCTAATAATTAATAATTAAATTAATATTTTTTGTTAAGATGTATTTCTAAAAACGCCAAAAATGATGTATTAATAAAAACAAATAGGGAGATAATTTTTTTTGAAAAAGGGAGCAGGCAGTGAGTCGAAACCAAAGTCTTATAAATAGAGGAAGTGATCATTCATCTTCCCTCGAGAGAAGATCCCAAAACAAAAGTCTTTTCTCTCAGTCTCTCTTGATATTCCTTCACCGGAGAAAGAAACCGAAACAGAGATCATGGCGTCTCAAACGCAAGACGAAGAAGAAGTCCACCACCGCAAGAAAGAAGACGCACTCGACGAAGAACCGGAGCTTATTGACCTGAACATAGAAGCCAAACACGAAGACGATGACAACATCGTGGCCTCAGAGTCGTCAGAGACAAGGGAAGCAAAGAGGCAGAAAGTGGAACAAGAAGTCAAAGACGCTAATCAAGAAGACGATGACGAGAAGATCGTGGCCTCTGAGTCGTCAGCGACAAGCCAACAAGAAGTCAAAGATTCTATTACGATGATGGTGCCTTCAACGACAACACCAAGAAGCTTAACTCAAGAAGAAGCAAAGGCAAAGGAAGATGATGCTCGCGCCTCACGCATGCTTGCGTCTACGAGCAACGACTTAGTCCGACCCGGGCTGGAAATAAACGATTACGACGTCGAAGACTCAGAACAAACCTTGACGTTCCTCACCCGATGGAAAGCTCCGGAGACTCCACCTGAAAAGATCATCCACCGCAGCTTAGTCGAGCAATGCAGCAGACCGATCCAAAAGCAACTAACGACGAGCGACGTGACACAAAACAAGCTCTCTTTATCGAACTCGCAAGCGAGGAAGAAGTTTCAGCAGCTTCTTGGCGACGAGTCAGGGAGAAAGGAGAGTGGGTTCACGGTTTACGGACCAGACGGGAAGGTTCATGAGATTTGGGTACGTAAGAAGAAGAGGTCGTTTGATTTGACGATAGGGTGGTGGACGTTCGTGGAACAGTATGGGCTCAAGGAGTGTTGCGACTTCGTCACGGTTTGGATGTTCAGGCACAGTGTCACTCGACGGATTTGCTTAGCTGTGGATGTCACAAGGTTTGCGTTCAGGAAACAGGTTAGTAAGAGGATCTCTCAGGCTGCTTTTCATGATTCTGCTTAGAGAGGTTTTCTTTGTGACGTTAAGAGAAATGTAGAAAGGGATTTGGGTTTATAGATAGACTATCAAGGAGATTAAGGGGGTATTAGAGATTTGATTTGGGAGTTTAGTGAGATATGGAACTGGAGATAGAAATTTCAAGGTTTTGATTTGTGTCATTCTCAGTTTCTTAGTCGAAATGTAAATAATTTGACAGAAACGTCATTGCATTATAAAAAAACAATTGGTTCTTACTTGAGTTTGTGATAACTGATAACCTAGAAGTGATCATTTTGCTTGAAAGACAAGCTATCATGGTTCATCAGTTTTACAGACTAATATGAGTATTTTCGTGTATATACCTTTTACTGCACTCTGAGAAAAACGATTTTTAGATCACTCACCAATATAATTCAGAGAATTTACAAACACACAAGCCAAAGTTCTCAAGGAGGTTAATGATGTTATATTCCCTAAAGCTTTTTCTTTTGAACGACATTCCCTAAAGCTTTATACTATAGTATTGACACACTACAAAAGATGATTCCGTTACAATAAAGGCTACAGCAAAACAGATTTGCACCAGATTAAAGCTTACTTGATCTTGGATCGATCCTCTACTTACCGCCCAAGTGTCATCACTAGGATGATTCTTAGAATCATTAGAGAAATATGTTGGTCCATCTAATTATATAATAAGTTTTTTATTAAACTAACAATAAATTTTACTCTATTATTTCCTTAAATTTTTTTTTACGGAATTGCCTAACGTGGCTAAAGTATATATGACAATTAATGGTTTTGAATAATAAATATTTGATAAAAAAAATAATGTATCTTCTATCATATTTGTTTAATTTAAAACTATCAAATAAATTAAACAACCATAATAACCATATAATAAAAATTTAGATTTTTTTGTATATGTTATATTTTGAATTTTTAAAAAGACTATAAATTACTAAAACTCTTAAAAGTCTCACATTCAAATTTTGTGATCCATGGTTTAAAGTAGGCCTGGACATCCGGGTCTTCGGATCGGGTATTGTCGGGTCCGGGTCCTTCGGGTCTTAGCAATTTAGACCCATATAGGTACCTATAACTTTTCGGGTCGGTTCCGGGTCGGGTCTTGTCGGGTCCGGGTCGGTTCGGGTCTATAATTTTAATACCTGTAAAATACACAAAATTTTCGGGTATATTTCGGATCTGGGTCGGTTCGGGTATTTAGGACCCGAAATAGACCCGAAATACCCGAACTGGACCCGAAAACTCTAAAAATACCCGAAAAACCGCAAAAATACCCAAAAATTTATCCAAAATCAGACTCGGGTACCCGAACGGGTCTCGGGTAGGACCCGGACCCGAACCGAGACCCGCAGGTCCAAAAAAAAGACCCAATAGGTACTTAGCATGGACTCGGACCCGGACCCGAACCTGTATTTTCGGATCGGTTCCGGTTCGGGTCTTCGGGTCCGGATAAAATGCTCAGGCCTAGTTTAAAGTTTTTGTTATGACAAAATATAAATGATTACAAAATTATATAAGTAAAAAGTCTAATTTAATTAATTATCAAGCTTAACATATATATATATATATATATATATCGTTTAAATTAAACTATAAACCATATCAAATACATAAATATTTTAATTTCAAATTTTACTTTGAACAATTTTTTTGATAAAAGTTTTGAACGAACATTGACAACTTATTAAAAAATATATAAATTACTAAAACTATTAATCCCACAATGAAAATTTTGTTATCAGTAATTTCAATTTTTTTCTATAAAAGATACAAATGATCAAAATAATTATATGAGTAGAAATCATCATTTAATAGACATTAATATTAAAAATATACTAAAATATACTATATATGTTAGTATCATTTAAATTTAATTACATATCCTATCAAATAAAAAAAAATATTTTTTGGATTAATAAAATTGATTTATATGTTCGCACCAATTTAATTATATATTTAATAGTTACTGACTTTTAATTATTCAATATATATTTATTATTTCATAATATGTAAAAATATTTAATACATAAAATAATTTTTATATATAGTGTTCATTCCTTGACCTAGTATATATATATATATATGTGTATGGTCGTTCGTGTACAGAACAGAATAGTTAGCTAGAACATATATATTAACTCTTGGAACTCATTCTAAAACATATAGTAAATTCCACACTCCTATTATGCATGGATAGTAAAACATCTATAATCAACTCCGAGTGAAGATGGATTTCAACTGCGCTGATCATCCAAGTTTATCTGATAAGTAAGTATCAACCAATAGTTTTTAGTTAAGATGTATTAATGAAAACAAACCGGGCCTCGTGGTCTGGTGGTAAAGGAACCTCGGCTGAGGTGCCCGTCATCACGACTTCGAGCCCCGACTACAGCGGATTTAACATCCCTTCCGCTGAGGCGCTGGACTCCCTACGGGGGGATAGTTGGGACTGTGGCTGCCCAGATACCAGAGTTATCAAAAAAGAAAAAAAAAATGTATTAATGAAAACAAATAGGGGAGTTAAAAAAAAAGAGGGGATTACCAAGAAAAATTATATGATAATAAATCTTTGAAAAGGGGGCATATAAAGTCAAAACCAAAGTCTTATAAATAGAGTAAGTGAGATCCATAATCCATTTCGTTCCAGAGAAGATCCCAAAACAAAAGTCTTTTCTCTCAGTCTCTCTTGATAACTTCCTTCCCCGGAGAAAAGAAACCGAAACAGAGACCATGGCGTCTTCAACGCAAGACGAAGAAGCCCTCCACTGCAAGGAAGAAGACGCACTCGGCGAAGAACCGGAGCTTATTGACCTGAACATAGAAGCCAAACACGAAGACGATGAGAAGATCGTGGCCTCTGAGTCATCAGCGACAAGCGAACAAGAAGTGAAAGATGCTAATCAAGAAGACGAAAGCAGAGGAGGAGTGATCATGATGGTACCTTCTTCAACAGCAAGAAGCTTAACTCAAGAAGAGGAAGAGGCAAGGGAAAAGGATGCTCGCGCCTCAGCAACCCTCGTGTCTATGTACTACGAAGTCCCACCTAAGGATCCATCTGTCCTCGAAATACACGATCACCGGGAAGATGACTCAGAACAAACCATGAGGTTTCTCACCCGATGGAAAGCTCCGAAGATTCCACCGAAGAAGATCATTCACGACAGGTTGGTCGAGCAATGCAGCAGACCGGTCCAAAAGCAGCTGACGACGAGCGACGTGAAAGAGAGGCGGCTGTCTTTACCGAGGAACAAGTTTCAGAAGCTTCTTGATGAGTCAGAGGCAACGCGCGGGAGAAAGGAGACTAGGGTTTCGGTTTACGGACCAGAAGGGGAGGTTCATGAGATGTGGCTTGGTGATGATGATGAGGAGGAGAGGTCTTCTTCGTTTGAGTTGGTGATCGGGTGGAGGAAGTTCATCGTGGATTATGAGCTCAAGGAGTGTTGCGACTTCATCACGGTGTGGATGTTTAGGCACAGAGACACGCAACGGATTTGCTTAGCTGTTGATGCCACACGTTTTGTGTTCAGGTTACAGGTTAGTAAGAGGATCTCTGAGGCTGCTTTCGAGGATTCTGATTAGAGATTTAATGAGATATTGAACATGAGGTTGAAGTTTTAAAGGTTTTGATTTGAGTCACATTCTCAGTTTCTTAGTCTAAAAAATGTAAATAGTTGGCAGAAGCATGAGGAAAAAAGAAACAGTTGGTGCTTACTTCAGTACTTGTGATGACCTAGAAGATACCACTTTACTTGAAAGACAAGTTATCATTATTATCAGCTTTGCATACTTGATGAATATTTTGGTGTGGATACCCTTTTAGTGCATTGTGGGAAAACGATTGTCATATCAGACACCAATATAATCCAAAGATTTTACAAACACACTAGCCAAAGTTCCAAAAAAAAAAGATGTTATATTGCCTAAAGCTTTACACAAGAGTTGACATACTACAAACAATGATTCCATTACAATAGAAGGCTATAGCAATATCAGATTAAAGCTTACTTGATCTTGGATCGATCCTCCTCACTTGCCTCTCGCATTTGTAGTGTCTTGTGTATATCACAGCCTAACAAAACTGCTCACACTTATCTTCTTGGTTGATTGTCAAGCTCTTACTATAATTTTTTTCTGAAATTGAAACTTATACTAAAATGTTAAATTTTAGAACCGACCCTTAGTAACAAATGTTAAATTCCACACTGGAATTGTGTATGGATAAGTGATGGATTGCAACTGAGCTGACCATCCAAATTAATCTGATAATTATCAGTCAGTATTATTTTAATTAAGATGTATTAATGAAAAGGGGGAATTAACAAAAAGAACTTATTATAATAGCGGAAGTGATAATACTAATAAAGCTTTATAAAAAAGGGAGCAGAGAGAGTCAAAAGACTCAAAACCAAAAGTCTTATAAATAGAGGCAGTGATCCATAATCCATTCCACTCGAGAGAAAGATCCCAAAACAAAAGTTTTCTCTCGTCCTTCTTGTTAACTTCCTTCACCGGAGAAAGAAACCGAAACAGAGATCATGGCGTCTTCAACGCAAGACGAAGAAGCTCACCACAGCAAGGAAGAACCGGAGCTTATTGACCTGAACAAAGAAGCCAAACACGAAGACGATGACAAGATCGTGGCCTCAGAGTCAGAGACAAGGGAAGCAAAGAAACAGAAAGTGGAACAAGAAGTCAAAGATGCTAATCAAGAAGAACAAAGCAGAGGAGGGACGATGATGGTGCCTTCAACGACGACAACACCAACAAGCTTAACTCAAGAAGAAGCAAAGGCAAAGGAAGAGGAAGAGGAAGACGACTCAGAACAAACCTTGAGGTTTCTAAGCCGATGGAAAGCTCCGGAGACTCCACCTGAAAAGATCATTTACCCCAGCCTAGTCGAGCAATGCAGCAGACCGATCCAAAAGCAACTAACCACAAGCGACGTGAAACAGAACAAGCTGTCTCAGTCTGGGCTGTCTTTACCGAACTCGCAAGTGAGGAAGAAGTTTCAGCAGCTTCTCGAAGAATCAGGGGAAAACGAGAGAAGGTTTTCGGTATACGGACCAGACGGGAAGGTTCATGAGATTTGGCTTGGTAAGGAGAGGAAGTCGTCGTTTGGTTTGACGATAGGGTGGTGGAGGTTCGTGGTAGAGTATTGGCTCAAGGAGTGGTGTAACTTCGTCACGGTTTGGATGTTTAGGCACAGAGACACTCAGCGGATTTGCTTAGCTATTGATGTCACAAAGTTTGCGTTCAGGAAACAGGTTAGTAAGAGGATCTCTGAAGCTACTTTCGAGGATTCTGATTAGAGAGTATAGAGAAAGGTTATCAAGGAGATTAAGGAGGGTATTAGCTAGAGATTTGATTAGGGAGTTTAATGAGAAACTGTACGGGAGGTAGAAGTTTTAACGTTTTGATTTGAGTCACATTCTCAGTTTCTTGCTCTAAAAATGTAAATCATTTGAATGATAAATAGAAGCTGGTTCTTTACTTCAGTACTTGTGATGACCTAGAACTAGAAGTGACCACTTTACTTGAAAGACAAGTTATCATGCTTCATCAGTTTTGCATGCTTAAATGAGTATTTTGGTATACTGCAATGCACTCTGGGAAAACGATTTTCAGAGAGTTTACAAACACACAAGCCAAAGTTTTAAATATTGAAGAGAACTTGTAACACAAAAAACAGAAAAGAGATGTTATATTGCCTAAAGCTGTTGAGATACTACAAAAAGTTATTTCATTCCAATAAAGGCTAGCAAAACAGATTTGTATCATACTTGATCTTGGATCGATCCTCCTCACTTGCCTCTCGCATTTGTGTAGTGTCTTGGGTATATCACAGCCCAACAAACTGCTCACATTTCTCTTCTTGCTTTGCTACAAACATGTTTTGACAGCTGTGCTTGAAGTCTTGAACCCTTTTATAACTTTTTTTTCCAGAGATGTTGCTGTAACACACGTATTTTCCAAAATAACTTAAATAAATAAAAAGTCTCAAATCTCCATTTATTACTTTTCAAAAGTCAACTCCAAAGTCGTAAATCCAATAAATAGCCATAAATCCAAATAACATAATAAATCCCGAAATATCGATAAAAGCATAAAATCCGCAAGTCTGAAAAAGAAAGAAATAAAACTCTCAAAGCACCAGTTCGATAGCAATCACTCTTGCTCGTCAGTCTCACCTGAAAGGGGAAGGAATAGGAGGGGTGAGTAACAGGAGAGTTACTCCGTGAGGTATGGGATGCTAAACACGCAAACCACTGACTTGAGTAAATAGAACTCCCACTAT
>NC_027751.1:4711724-4730420 GCF_000695525.1 Brassica oleracea var. oleracea
TATATACATACGATGCGTCACTAGTACAGTCTGTCTCTGTACCCCCGCCCTCCAAAGCTGCGTCGAATGCAAACGTCTCTGCACCCACGCCTCACACAATCTGCGTCGCTAGCCCAGACGTCTCTGAGCCCCCGCCCACCAAAGCTGTGTCGCTAGTCCAGACATCTCTGGACCCCCGCCCACTAACATAGTCCCTACTCATAACTATGTATACATACATATATATATCGCATATCTTAACATCACACAATCAAATCAACGATTGAATCCTCTAGACCCCTACTTCCAATTTACAATGAATGAACTAACTAATAATCAAGACTCAAACAGACTCAATTCAAACAGACGGATCATGATTCGAAATCTAAACTACGATAGAGAGAATTCTACACTGGTACATGATTTACGGAATATGGTCAACTGGTTGGAATGATCGACGGGAGATGGTCAACTGCATCACGAGATCAACGACTTAGGCTTAGAGTCTCAGGAAATAAAGTTTCCAAAAATGGAAACTTTCCTAAAATAACAATTTTTCTAAAATAGAAACTTTCCTAATATACTTATTTTCTAAATTAGAAACTTTCCTAAAATAGTAACTTCCCTAAAATATTTTCCTAAAACTAGAAATATGTAAGCGACTAACTTACTAGAAAAACCAGCCGGAAGCTCGTCCAGAAATCCCGCCGGAAACTCGCCTAGAAATCTCGCCGCAAGCTCACCCGGAAATCCCACCGGAAAAATTCACTAGTAACTGGGCGTCAGATAATTCAACAACAACTCGTCACATGCAAAGAAATACTTTGACTTGATGAGAATAAAGAGAAGAGTTGAGTTTCTTATATAGAAAGAGGAAAGGGAAATAGGTTTTCTAAACTTGTAATGTGAGACAAAATAAAAAGAGAGAATTGAGCTTTAGTTTTAATAAAACCAAAAAGGCTTAGCCAAAACAAGATCAGGGTGGTTACAGTTGTATCATGCTTGTGAACCAAAAAAAAATGTTTGTGAACGAACAACTAGAACTTGACCCTGTAATTAAATGCACCCTGTAAATAGAAGCTGACCCTGTAATTTAATGCATAGCCTATAAAGTTCCAATAGCCCAAAGTCAAGCATAATTGTAGTTGCATGTACAGCTAAACAATCAGAGTATCTACTCTGATTATAAAACGAACACTGCACACCAGATCCAGAAGATCTGGGTGATCGTCCCTCCCTTCAAACGCAAGCAAAACATGAAACCCTTCGCGACCAATCGCGATCTCCTCAAAACCCCCGCGCTCATCAAGATCTCCGCCGTTATTCTCGCCACCGCCGCCTTCTTCTACTTGGGCAAGCATTTATCCGACGACGGCTACAAGCAGCTCGTCTTCTTCTCCTCCTCGGAAAACTCGATCCCGGAAGTCTCAATCTCCCCCAACAGCAACAAAACCTTCAATCTATCCTCGATCATCCCTCCCAATCACACCGATATCGAAACAACACAGCCGATTCCCTCGCCATTGACGGTGACGGTGACGGAAGCTAATCCTCCTCCGATTCCGTCTCCGCCGATTCCGTCTCCGCCTCCGCCTGCTACGATCCGGACCTTCGGGGTACTCGATGCGAACGGCGTGATGTCCGACGATTTCGAGGTAGGTGAGGTCGAGGAGGACGAAGCTATCGAAGAAGAGTCGGGGAACAAGACGGAGATCGTGCAGTTGAGAAACGACGGCGTATCGAAACCTAGGGTTAGGGTTAAGAAGTTCGCGGTGTGTCGCGAGAGTATGAGAGAGTATATACCTTGTTTGGATAACGCTGATGCGATTAAGAAGCTTAGATCGACGGAGCGTGGAGAGAAGTTCGAGCGTCATTGCCCTGTGAAAGGCAGAGGGTTGAATTGCTTAGTGCCGCCTCCTAAAGGTTATCGTCAGCCTATTCCATGGCCTAGAAGCCGTGACGAGGTATTATTGAGGTTTACTTGAATAGTATTTAGATTTGATTTGGTAGATGATTCCATGGCCTAGAAGCTGTGTTGAGATATTCGTATGCTTGTAATCTTACAAGTTTTGGTTTTTTATTTGGAAGATTCAGAGAACATGTATTGAGGTTTGTTTAAGAATTGATTTGGTGGATGATTTGTTATACGGATAGGTGTGGTTCAGCAATGTTCCTCATACTCGGCTTGTTGAAGATAAAGGTGGACAAAACTGGATTTCACGAGATCCACGAGACAAGAACAAGTTTAAGTTTCCTGGTGGCGGCACACAGTTTATTCACGGAGCTGACGAGTACTTGGACCAGATCTCTAAGGTTTTGCTCATTTCCCCCAAAGGATAGTTCTTGCTTCGCGTTTTTATCTGATGTTTTGAAGTCCGAGTTTGTGTCTGCAGATGGTTTCTGTTATCACGTTTGGCAAGCGTATTCGGGTTGCGTTGGATGTTGGTTGTGGTGTGGCGAGTTTTGGCGCTTACCTATTGTCACGCAATGTTTTGACGATGTCTGTTGCGCCAAAAGATGTCCACGAGAACCAGATTCAGTTTGCTCTTGAGCGTGGTGTGCCTGCTATGGCGGCAGCATTTGCTACTAGGCGTTTGTTATATCCAAGCCAAGCGTTTGATCTTATTCATTGTTCTAGGTGTAGGATTAACTGGACTCGTGATGGTAAGGTTCTCTGGATGGCTTGGTTTGTCTGGACTCGCAGTTACTGTAGCTTTTAGCTCCCTGTGGTGAACTACGCTTTAGCTTCTATTCCTTTTGGGGAAAATTCTTATTCTGCTGTTTCATTTTCTGTGATGAAGATGGGATTTTGCTCCTTGAGATCAATAGAATGCTGCGGGCTGGAGGGTTTTTTGCTTGGGCTGCACAACCTGTTTACAAGCATGAGGCGGCTTTGGAAGAACAGTGGACAGGTAACAACCTTTTTAATCTGTTTGGAGTTAGTGATAATGGCTCGTAGCTTTGTTAGAGAAAATGAGGAGCATTGAAAGTCGGAGTGACAATCCTTTTTCCAACTAATCATATTTTTGTCTCTGTCGGTATAAGGAGAAATTATTTTTTCCATTTGCTACTTCGATTCAGCCAATATGTCTGCTCATTTGATCTCACGTTTTGGTTTCCAGAAATGCTGAATCTCACGACTAGCCTTTGCTGGAAACTAGTAAAGAAGGAAGGATACATTGCAATCTGGCAGAAACCCCTTAACAACAATTGTTATTTGAGCCGTGAGGCTGGAACCAAACCTCCTCTTTGCGATGAATCTGATGACCCCGATAATGTTTGGTACAGCCGCTCAATCTTTCTGTTTTCTTTTGATTGTGAAACAAGGACATACCTTGCTAAAGCACTGAACAAATTAATGAAGGCTATATTTAACTTATGCTGCGAGACTTGCATCAAAAATTCAACTTCTTTCAGTTTGGTATGGTTGATTGTACCTAGTCTGCCTTCGACTTGGTCAATGATACTGTGTGCAGAAAATCACACTTTCTATGCCTCATATTGTCTTGTTCCCACTTCTATGTCTCATACTGTTGTGTTCATGCTTTAGGTACACAAACCTGAAACCTTGTATCAGTCGCATACCTGAGAATGGATCTGGAGGCAGTGTTCCTTCATGGCCTGCCCGTCTCCACACTCCACCCGATAGGCTACAGACCATAACATTTGATTCCTACATTGCTAGGAAAGAACTATTCAAGGCAGAGTCAAGATTCTGGAATGAAATAGTTGGGGGTTATATCCGTGCCTTAAAGTGGAGAAAGATGAAACTAAGAAACGTTTTGGACATGAGAGCAGGCTTTGGCGGGTATGAAAATGATATCTTTCTGTTGAGTACTATGTCGGCACATAATACCTCACTTTCTTAGCTGATCTCTCTTTGTTTGTGGCAGATTTGCAGCTGCACTAAATGATCATAAACTCGATTGCTGGGTTCTCAGTGTAGTTCCTATCAGCGGGCCTAACACATTGCCCGTCATTTATGATCGTGGGCTATTAGGAGTAATGCACGATTGGTACTTCTTTTCTCCTTAAATCTATCATATAAAAACCTAAAATTATGGAATCTATAATTAAACTAAGGTTAAGGTTCTGGCTCTAGCTATTTTTAATAAGCCTTGCATTCTACCACAGGTGTGAACCATTTGATTCATACCCGAGGACATATGACTTCTTACATGCCTCAGGACTCTTCTCAGTCGAAAGAAAAAGGTATTCAAAGTGATAAACTCATGTCCACAATAAATGACGACAATACAGGATTAACTCATGACCATTCTACCTTTGTACATGAGTTATAATGGTTAACTTCATGGATTGCGTTGGTTGTATCAGATGCGAGATGTCAACCATCTTGTTAGAGATGGACCGGATATTGAGACCGGGAGGGAGAGCATACATTAGGGAGACAATAGATGTAATGGATGAAATTCAAGAGATCACAAAGGCAATGGGTTGGCGTACATCTCTGCGTGACACATCCGAGGGTCCTCACTCAAGTTACAGGATTCTAACATGCGAGAAGCGTCTCCCTCGAGCTTAATACCACACAAAACCACACTGGCACTTAGTCTACACAAAGCATATCGTTTGGTAATATCTCTTTACTGTTAGTATTTTTTCTTCCCCTCATTATGTAACTGTAAATTTGATTGTGGTGTATTACTGAGTAAAGTTTTACCTAGTCCTCGACTTTTAATAACAACAGTTCTGCATGTGCTATTCTGTTGATTGTAACAAAGGATCCATAAGAAAATAAAAAAGAAGCTCACGACTTTCTCCAAGTTGAAAAATACAATACGTCCATGATAATGTTGTAGTGTGTCTCTTGAACCATGTCTGCATGGCTCCTTCTACTGCTTAAGATCTTGGCTTCCACATCTGTTCACGATGGCTTTGACTTATTGGTTCAGCAGTGACGCGGATACTGAATAGATACTGTGGGAATAGGTGATTGACTCTGTTCTCATTGGTTGTTTCTCTGTTCTTATATGGACTCTTCTGCTGCGTTTGAGTTTGTGTGATTACAGGCCGAGTTTGGGCTTCGGAAAGCCTCGATACCATGGTTAGTTCAACCCTACTTGGAAAGAGGTGTGCATTTTGAACATTTACCCCCACATCTTAACCTAACTACATCATAGATGGAAGCAATAGTAATAATTTGTTTAGCCGTTAGCAGTTAGTAGAATTATTATTAGATTTTCAAACATATGGTTTTGTATATAAACAATAATGTATGGTATAAGTATAACCATATGATATATAGTTGGTTTTTAGTGATAAAATTAGAAATCAACAATATTGGCCAAAGACAATGTCTCTCAACCAATCACTTCACACCGTATTTGGAACAAGACTACCGCTTAGAAATGTCAATATCCAAAATTTGGAATTTTATTGTATGAAGAATTATGTAGAACTTTCTTGATACATTTGAATGGTTATCTCATCCTCAGCCCAAAGAAGGCAACAAAATCATTTTCCAAAAGCGTATGTGGTAGTAAATAGTGTTATATAATCTCCACTCAAGCTAACGCCAAATATAAAACAAGTGGCACATATGAGAGCCGTTTCAAGACAACCTTATAAAGACATTCCACGTGGACCAATCACGTCAGAATCCTCTTCACATCTTCCTCGTGCCGCCACGTGGCAATTTAGCCAATCATCATCGTGTGGCGCCCAGGGAGTTGAGAAGAGATAACGATTTGTTGTGTTGTTGATCACTCGGTCTATAAATCTCTCTGTTTCTCGATCACGCCAGCAACTATCTATCACTGTTTCTTCTCTGAACAAACTCTCTCTCTCTCTCTCTCTTTAGCTTCTTGTGTGACGCACACTCGTGAGAAATGGCCGCCGCAGTATCACCAGTCGTAAGTTTTCATAACTTAGACCAAGATTCTGATCTTTTGCATCACTTTGAGATTCTCTGTCTTCAGTATGTCGTTCGAACCTAGAAGACTATAACTAGAGATATACTTTGATGCTTCAGTAAACTGTTAAAATCCCGGTTTGCTTTGGTTAGAATGAATTCAGTTTGTTCTGATTGAACAACGTCTCTAAACCGGTTCTTGAACTATTTGAACCAAAATTTGAGTTCCAAAACTGAGTTTAGCCTACTCTCTGCGTAGCAGTTGAGCTTGAACGGGTCGGGAGCAGTAGCTGCTTCAGTCCCAGCTACAACCTTCCTGGGAAAGAAAGTTGTAACATCATCAAGATTCTCCCAAAGCAACAAGAAGAGCAACGGATCATCATTCAAGGTGGTTGCTGTGAAAGAAGACAAACAAACCGATGGAGACAGATGGAGGGGACTTGCCTACGACACATCTGATGACCAACAAGACATCACCAGAGGCAAAGGTATGGTTGACTCTGTCTTCCAAGCTCCTATGGGAACCGGAACTCACAACGCCGTGCTTAGCTCCTATGAGTACATCAGCCAGGGTCTTAAGCAGTAAGTTTCCATCTCTCTATACCTCTCTCATTAGTTCCATAGGTTTTTAGAATCTTTGGTTTTAAATTGTTTCTTCTTGTTGATAAATAGGTACAACTTGGACAACATGATCGATGGGCTTTACATTGCTCCGGCTTTCATGGACAAGCTTGTTGTTCACATCACCAAGAACTTCTTGACCTTGCCTAACATCAAGGTAACCAATGTTCAAAAAATCCCTACATGTTAGTTATGCGCTTTATAAAGGATTATTTGATTAGGCGGTCGCTAAACCGATTTTTTGAATTTAAAAAAAAAAACATTCAAAAATTTGTTTTGTTTAAATCTGATTTGTTGCCTGCACCAATTTTTAGAACACCCTTTATGTTCATATTTGAGTTATTACACGCCAACTAGTCCAACTCTATTGATTTTTATCTATATAGGTTCCACTTATTTTGGGTATTTGGGGAGGCAAAGGTCAAGGTAAATCCTTCCAGTGTGAGCTTGTCATGGCCAAGATGGGCATCAAGTGAGTCCTATATCTCCTCTACCAGTGACCAGTTCTAATCATAATCAACAAAAAGCTAAAACATGTTTAAAATCTCTTTGCAGCCCAATCATGATGAGTGCTGGAGAGCTTGAGAGCGGGAACGCAGGAGAACCAGCCAAACTTATCCGTCAAAGGTACCGTGAAGCAGCCGACATGATCAAGAAAGGAAAGATGTGTGTTCTCTTCATCAACGATCTTGACGCTGGTGCTGGCCGTATGGGTGGCACAACTCAGTACACAGTCAACAACCAGATGGTTAACGCAACGCTCATGAACATTGCTGACAACCCCACCAACGTCCAGCTACCAGGAATGTACAACAAGGAAGAAAACGCGCGTGTTCCCATCATTGTCACTGGTAACGATTTCTCCACTCTCTACGCTCCTCTCATCCGTGATGGACGTATGGAGAAGTTCTACTGGGCGCCGACTCGTGAAGACCGTATTGGTGTCTGCAAGGGTATCTTCAGAACTGACAAGATCAAGGATGAAGATATTGTCAAGCTTGTTGATCAGTTCCCTGGCCAATCCATTGGTAATACTCCATCTGTTTCATATTAATTATCAAAAGGATTAGTAAAATTTAATTAAAATTTAATTTTAAATATAAATAATAAAAATACAATTGACTACACAGTTTTGAATAAGATTAAAGCTATATAGATTATATATTATGAAATAACAAACTTCTATAAAACATCATGTGTATTGAAACGGAAGTAGTAAAGATCTATTTGTTGGTGTCTTTGTATACGATTCTGATTCTTGATTTTCTTGTAATAGATTTCTTCGGTGCCTTGAGGGCTAGAGTGTACGATGATGAAGTGAGGAAGTTCGTTGAAGGACTCGGAGTGGAGAAGATAGGGAAGAGGCTGGTGAACTCGAGGGAAGGTCCTCCAAAGTTTGAGCAACCAGAGATGACACTTGATAAGCTTATGGAGTATGGAAACATGCTTGTGATGGAACAAGAGAACGTCAAGAGAGTCCAACTTGCTGACCAATACCTTAACGAGGCTGCTTTGGGAGACGCAAACGCGGACGCTATCGGCCGCGGAACTTTCTACGGTTAGAACTCGAGGTTTGAAACTCCTTAATTTGTTTATTGAATCAGTTGGATATAAATGAAACTGTAAAAAGTAGGAAGGTGAGAGGGAGATAGGGAAAGAGAGAAACTGGAATTAGGGTTTCTGAAATTTTGAAGTGTAACTTGCCTTGCAGGAAAAGCAGCACAGCAAGTGAACCTTCCTGTGCCAGAAGGGTGTGCTGATCCTGCGGCTAAGAACTTTGATCCAACGGCTAGAAGTGACGATGGAACTTGTGTCTACAACTTTTGAGCTTTCTTTTACTTATAATTAATCTGTACTCTTTTTTTTTTGCCTTCTGTGTAATTGGGAATTGGTGGTTCTTGCCTCTTTTGTTGCTCTTTAATTTTATGATCATGTGCAAAAATATTCATATATCAAAATTTGCATTCTCATAAAAAAAACATTTCTCAACTTTGTTTTTCTTCTGCTTCACGTTTCTTCTCCCCATTCTTACTGCATTGATTGCACTATAGATAAAATAATTAGAGATTCAATGAAGTTAAAAAGAAGGAAGACAAAACCTTCTTATCACAGGTAAGGCAAAGAGTATTTTGGCAAAGAAACAAGGAAGTTTTGATGCAAATTTCCAATTGTTAATGGGCTCCTGGGGCCTTATAAGTATAATGGGTTTCTTTGCTATTACTGGTACAATTGATTCCCACCATACATAGTGGAAGAGAAAAGATAATTAAAATGGTTCCCATTTTCAATATAGTTTTTAACCAAACAAATGTGGAAAATAGCTTTTTCTTTGTTTAATGTAAAGTCAAAGCTCAAAAGCAAAGCATGTTGATGTTAAAAAATATTCTGCAATTTAAAAGCATTTTGACTTTAATAAGTTTAGCTTTTTTTTTTTAATAAGTTAGCTTTGCTACCAAATCTATACTATTATTTTTGCGAAATAAATTTTTGCAACGGAGCTTTCACGTTAAAAGTGAGAGTGGTTAATATTGTTTATACGCTTAATGAATAATTATATAAATTAGTCAAAAAATAAAAAAGAATTTCAAATCTATCTTATTAAAAAGTGATTTAAAATTAATAATAAATCGTTTATACCCTTAATGAATAAATTATATAAATTAGTCAAAAATAAAAACGAATTTAAAATATATATGATTAAATAAGTGATTAAAATTAATAATAATAAGAATTATCTGTAATATAAATAATTAAAAATGAATTTCTATTAATACTATTATATTTATATATTATATTAGATAATTGACTATAAATAAATATTATAAAATTTTCAAAAATAAAAAACATGTTTTAAAACATAAGATAATTCTTAGATATATTCTGTTATCTGAAAATAATATTTTATTATAAAATTTATAGTTAGATATAAAACAATTTATAGTTAAATGCTAATCAAACAAATAAATATATTTTCTAAAATATATGTGAATGTTTTTAAAATTTAACACAACAATAAGCATATATATATTTTGATAAAACTAATGAATATATATTAATAATATTTTGTTTATATGTTATATTTGATAATTGACTATAAGTAAATATAATAAAATTCTCAAAAATAAAATATAGATAATTCTTAAATATGTTGTGTTTTATCTGAAATAATATTTTTTTATTATAAAATATAAAGTTTAATGTTTGATTTATCTTTTTTAAAACATAATTAATAATTTATTATGTTGGTTTTGATTTAATAGTTATAAACAGATAAATTTCTATAAGAACAATATGCGGACAGAACACCTAGTAATCTTTAATTTTTAACTAAAAACATTATGCTTCATTACTTAAATAGTTAAATCATTTACTTTACTTCTATAACCGTAAGATTCTTAAATTTGTTTTTATTATTTTATTTGGCAGCAGTTTCAAACTGAAAAAGTTACACGACCAAAAATAATAATAAAACAGTTCAAACAAAAACAAAAACAAAAAAACAAGAAGAGGCATGAGAAAGAGAATGTGACAACAGCACACGAGTTGGACGGTTATGTGCACGCCATTCACTTCTTGTTAAGACAAGCCACGACCGAGTCTTCTCTCTCTCTCTCTTTCTCTATCTCTATAACTCTCAAACCGTATGTTCTTTCCTTCTTCTTCAAGATTCTGATTACAGATCTCTATCCCCATGGCTTCTGGATCTCACTGGTGCTACAGTTGCAGCCGCTTCGTCCTGATCTCCGACTCCATCTCCTGTCCTGATTGCGACGGAGGCTTCCTCGAACGCCTCCACCAAACCCCCGATTCATTCCACCGTCAGCACCGCAGCCCCACCAGATTCCCTACTCCTCCCACAAGCAACCGATCTCCCAATCCAGTCATCGTCCTCCGCGGATCTAACCCATCCGATCGATCCCCTTTCCAGATGTACTACGACGACGGTTCAGACTCGGGCCTCAGACCGTTACCCCAGAGCATGACGGAGTTTCTTTTAGGCTCAGGGTTCGATCGGTTGCTCGATCAAATCTCTCAGATCGAGCTCAACAACAACAGCAATAACTCACGTGATCATCCACCAGCTTCTAAATCAGCCGTCGAAGCTTTGCCGGTGATCCAAATCGCTCCGACTCATCTGGAATCGGATTCTCAGTCTCACTGCGCTGTTTGCAAAGAAACGTTCCTTCTCGACTCGGCAGCTCGCGAGATGCCGTGTAACCATATCTACCACCCTGACTGCATCCTCCCCTGGCTCGCGATTCGTAACTCCTGCCCCGTTTGCCGCCACGAGCTTCCGGCGGAGGAGGATGATGATGTAGCAGCCGCTACGGTGGCGGCACGTGGGGAAGAGGAGGAGGAGGAGGCGGGGATGACGATTTGGAGGTTGCCGGGTGGAGGATTCGCTGTGGGGAGGATTCCCGGTGGATGGAGAGGTGGAATGCCGGTGGTGTACACGGAGGTTGACGGTGGAAGACTCGGCGAAGAGAGGCTTCCGAGAAGGGTAGCTAGAAGAGGAGGAAGTAGTGGAGAGAGATCGGGTGGGTTTGCGGGTCGGATCATGAGACTCTTCGGATGTTTCAGCGGTTCATCGTCATCAGGGTCCGGGTCAAGTTCACAGGGAACACGTAGGAGCAGGTCGTCGTTTGCTCTGTTTAGGACAGCTTCTTCAAGGAGACGACATTGGCTAGCTTCATAAAGGAAACACAACATGATGGTTCCTTTCTTGTAAGATTTTTTTCGTGTAATGATTATATCTCTATGCGAGTAAAATTGATACAAAAGTTTTTAGGTCAAGTGAGATTGATAGAGTTGAATTTTTTTGGTGAATATTTGAACGTTCTTTCATAGGGAAAGAACAATGGTTCGTGGCCCTAACCTTAGTTACTTATCTTACAAGTCACAACAGTTTCTTTAATGTATAAAGCTCATGGTTTATTTCAACATCCACGTAGAGGAGAGACATGTTGGCCGGCATTGTACAGCTATACAATCTTTGAACTACAGACAGAACAAATGATATGATGCCTCCTAGAGGTTTAGAATCTTAGAAAGGTCGAATAATTATTTGCGAGGTCAGTATCTACAGAGCAAAATGTGAAGGAAAACAATAATAGATTTATTACAACGCATCTGATGATGCTCTACATTATTGGAGACGGCCTTTGTAATTTATAGACCACTATAATGTCACACTATCGTATCAAAGATGGATTACCATTTTATCAACATTAATACGACCATTTGCCTTAATAGGTAGAAAAAAACACTAATCACCTTGTAGATTATGCTATAACCATGAATTGAAAACATCTACCCTTATTGAGCCGCCTGGCAAATTTCTGTAATCAAAACAGTTGATGTAGACAGAATAAAGACTTTTCTCGAATAATGTTCCTTAAAATAACTGAGTGTAAACATACCAACGAGGGCATCTAGTGTCGCCTATTGTTACCTACCAAACGTAAGCTAAACACTTAGAGAGTGACATAGAATGGCATTATATAGCGCGGATTGCGTTCAAATTGCTTCCTGCACGGACGACATAAGACATGCACGCATTTTAAAATATATGTAAAATGTTGTTATATGTAGGCAATGTTTGAGGTAGATCACTAATTTTCTTGTCTTATTCTGGAGCACATTCTTCACTTCCTCGATTTGTGGTTTTCGAGTGTGATTTAAATAGGTACTTTCAATTTTTTTTCGAAAACCAGATTGCATCAAATAAAGAGAAAATCAGATTTTAGTTTGTTTTTGTTTATAATTTTTTTACTGTTTTAAGATAGTTTGGGTCGATTAGTATCAGAAAGGTATGGAGAGACATGTTCTTGACATATATCATTATTTGCTACCATTGTCAATATAGGACATATAGATAAATTTCTCTTTTGTCTAACAGATGCTTAATAAAGCATGCGCTTGCTCAACCTGACCTCACAATGAGCCCTGCCTAGCACTATAGCACACACATAAGATTCACTAAAATTGGATGCTGAATTCACAGTACATTAGCAGAAGTTTACTAAACAAACATAAATGCACACGCTAATCGAAATAATAGACTCAGAAAGAGTCAATTGGCAGCCTAATGAGAGTAAATGGGACAAACCAGTTCACATAGAGTCGTAACGTATTGATCTTCTTCGATCACTTTCACACTCACGACTAAATCTTGGATGACTTCCAAAAATCTTAACATACCATAATACTACAAGTCAACACGCAAGATTATATGGTTAAGAGAGCTGGTCCCCATACGCAACGGTCTGACCTTGCCACGGAAAATACATAAGAATACAAATAACGCATTTATTCCGAAATTGACTATCAATTCATTTTCAGAATTTTTCTTGGCTTTGGTTTTTCGACGATTGTTTGAATATTACTAATTTTGTAGACCTTCAATATCACAAAAATACTAAAATAGGATAACCACTAAATTATTGACGATAAATTAATTGAAATCATACATACTTATCATAATTTACAATACTTATGTGACAATCGGGTCTATATCAAGGTTAGCCTTGCAAATGGCATGCAAATCAAACGAAAATTCAACTAAACGGGTCTATATCAAAATTAACCTTGAACATCCTACATCCACACGACTTCAATATACCGGCTTGTAACCAACTAAAGTAAATGCAACTTTACAAATATAAGTGGTTCTTTAAGAAGATAATAGAAGTGTAGCCCAATCCCAAGAGTCTTAAGTTGGGTGCAAAACCAGCTATGATGGTATCATGTATTATATTGTGAAATTGAATCCTACTACCACTACCCCATTTACCCTCTCTAAGAAAAATCAACAACATTTATTATATTCCAGAAACTGAAGATGTCTTCAAAAGACATCATAGCCAGAACAGTGCACGCCCATGACTAAAAGATATTGATGGTGCGCTAGCATAGTAGCATGGTAACCATCCCATCCAAGTTCCGTTTTGGTGGAGACTAAAACTCATCTTCCATAAAGTTTCTTCAATCATTCACATGATTAGCTGGGTCCATAATTCATAGCCAATCACCCTGAGGAAAAAATGGCAACATTTAATGCCCGAGGCGTCATTCATATCTCCTACAAAGGTTTAAATTATTTAAGTAGGTATTTGTCAACATCTTGGAATCAATTTTAATTCATGCGTGATTTTTTGAAAACTAAAATATCCACGTTGCAGCTGGTAACTCTATAATCTTATTTGTTGAGACCCATTGTGCTAAGTTCCTAACACCAAACTATTTTTGTTGGTACATGGTTGAAAGAAAAAGGACGTTAATTTATTTGGTAACACAACCAGTGCCCTGCGAAGAGTTTCAGGGACATAAGGCAAATTTTAAAAATAAACTTATTTACAACTATAATGAAAACAATTTTGCAATATGATATATCACTTTCACCAAATACACAAGTTTAACACTGTAAAAGAATAAGTTTATGTTATATTATATCATATAGAAAGAAAAAAAACACATGCATTCAGGAGGTTAGTTAGTTTACTATGTGAAAAGAGTTTTTTAAAAAAATAAGTTTAAACCACTAGACTAAAAACTATTTTAAATTTTGGGGTCCTAAAAAGTTCATATTAATCGGGAGCCTAAGGCGAGTGTCTTTTTCGATACACAACCTCAAGGAGTTGTTGAGCATTGGGAATAACTTAGGAATGGGTTGCCTCCAGCACATATTTTACAAACTTTCTGATCGATTTCATATCCACCTTTCGCCAACTTTGACAAACTTTGCTAAAATTACAATAAAATAATTCAACATTCGTTTTCCCTAAAATATACTAGAAGGCTAGCAAGACACGGTTTGACGTGCTTTTGGGGAGGTAATCTCCAATTTTATATCAAAGGTAAATGTTTATCTTAAAAACATTTTATCTAGATCATTTTGAATATTCAGTGCATGCATTACGTATACGACGGTCGGTTAAGTGATGAGAAACAAGACGAGACAGTATATGATGGGAAGAAATGAGATAGAATGTGGAGACAAAAATTTAAACTTTGTTTTCAAATTCATGTGATGGGAACAGACCAAATCAAACACACAATTACACAGTTCTTGTGTCAGATCCTATCTTTTTAACGTCAATCTTTCTGAGGTCGAATTGAATGGTAGCACTTTAGACGGCATTTTTCACGTATGGTAACAAGATACTACTAATCAAAAAGTCATAATATAAGGCAGGGGAGACATTTGCCTTTTGTCAATTAACACCTTTGCTAGACTAAAGTGGTCTTAAAAGATGAACAAAAGGAACAATCCGACCATTTTTTAGTTTTTGATATGTTTGTTTTCCGTGAAGTCGGTTATTGAATTTAAAAATAGAACTTTACACGATATCTCCTTTTTTATTTAATTATAGTAAAATGATACAAGTAAATAATAAAATTCAGCCAAAAACAGAAAGAAAAAATTAAATAAAAACAAAGGTTCCGTAGAAAGTGGGAACACGAAGAAAGCAGGAACAAAGTTGATGTGAGCTACAGAGACTAAACAGAAACCACAAAGACACAGCCAAAAAGAACTACTCGTCCACTAAGTTGTCTTTTGTGTCTGAGACTTGGCTCTCTCCAATAAACCCTAATAACATCCAACTGAAATGGACAACACAAGACCCTGATGATCTTTGTGGAAGGATTTTTGTTAGGACGAGACGAGATTATGTTTTCTGAAAAGTATTTTTGTAGTTATCCAAGTAGTCTGCTTATGATTTGACTAGCTACTATAAAACTATTGTTTAGACGTTAAAGTTTTTCACCAAAAATTCAAAGTTTTTTTTCTTTTTGGCTCGGAATGATTAGACTAAACCGAAACGAACCGGGAAAGCGTAGTCAAGAGAGAATTAAACACACAATATTGTATTTAAAGATGGCAAAGCACGTAACAAACTAGTAAAGACTTAAATGATGGCTTCATCATCATCATCTTCTTCTCTTTCAAATTCATTGCTTCAAATTTCAGTTTTGCTTCTTATTTTTCCTCTCACGTTCTGCAAGATATCTTCTCCGAATCAAGAACCACTCGTCTTCTCTCTCAAAACCAAGAATGTTCCACAGTCTTCTTCAGACAAGCTTTCTTTCAGACATAACGTCACTCTCACCGTCTCTCTCTCCGTCGGCTCTCCACCGCAAAACATCTCGATGGTTCTTGACACCGGAAGCGAGCTTTCATGGCTTCACTGCAAGAAAGCTCCCAACTTAGGATCCGTGTTTAACCCGGTTTCGTCCTCCTCTTACTCGCCTATACCTTGCTCCTCGCCAATATGCAGGACCCGGACCCGGGACTTGCCCATACCCGCTTCATGTGACACGAAGACCCATCTTTGCCACGTGGCAGTCTCCTACGCCGACGCTACCTCACTAGAAGGCAGCTTAGCTCACGAGACGTTCGTAATCGGATCTTCAGCCCGACCCGGAACTATATTCGGGTGCATGGACTCGGGTTTAAGCTCTGATTCGGAGGAGGACGCTAAAACAACCGGTTTAATGGGAATGAACCGGGGCTCTTTATCGTTTGTTAACCAGCTGGGTTTCTCAAAATTCTCTTATTGCATATCCGGTTCAGACTCCTCCGGTATTCTGCTTCTTGGTGACGCGAGTTCCTCCTGGCCCGGTCCTATCCAGTACACGCCTTTGGTTAGTGAAACGACGCCGTTACCGTATTTCGACCGGGTCGCTTACACGGTCCAGTTAGAAGGAATTCGGGTCGGGTCAAAGTTGCTGTCTTTACCCAAATCCATGTTCGTACCGGACCATACCGGGGCAGGTCAGACGATGGTCGATTCCGGTACACAATTCACGTTCCTGATGGGTCCGGTTTACTCCGCCTTGAAAACCGAGTTTATGGCGCAAACCAAGGCGGTTTTCAAAGTTGTAGAAGATCCAAATTTTGTGTTCCAAGGGACAATGGACCTCTGTTACCGGGTTGGGACGTTAACCCGGCCCAATTTCTCGAGGTTGCCCGTTGTTAGTTTAATGTTTCGTGGCGCGGAGATGAGCGTGTCGGGTCAGAAGCTGTTGTACCGGGTAAACGGAGCCGGGTTAAAAGGAAAAGATCAGGTGTATTGCTTCACATTTGGGAACTCCGATCTTCTGGGAATAGAAGCGTTTGTGATTGGTCATCATCATCAACAGAACGTGTGGATGGAGTTTGATCTGGCTAAATCAAGGGTTGGATTTGGTGCTGACGTTAGATGTGATCAAGCTAGTCAACGGCTCAAATCGCGAATGTGATAACCTGTGATATAGGATTCCACTAGACCATATACTTCTATTTATAGTATAGTATATTTATTCTTTTTGCTGTGCTTTATATATGATGTGTTTGTAGTGCTTTTTGTGGGGGATACCGGGATACTGGTTAGTTAAAAAATACATTTTACATCGAAATTAAAATTCATTTAAATACTTTTTGGCGCGTTATAGAACCCATGCTCAGTGGCCTTTTCGGCCCAAAAACGTTTTGGTTTTAGTAGGCCCTGTAACCCAATAATCGTTGGGCTATACAAGATGGATCAAGCAATGTATTAGTTCCCCAGTTCCTATAACGAATGAAATGTAGTAATGTACTTATAATTTACATGCACATGAATTTAACTGGAAATAGCTTTAAAGATCTGTAGCTTTTATTTATCTTGGTGATGTGGGTAAGTTGTAGACAGTAAAAAGTGTAAGTACATAAAATAAGATTGAGTTAATATCAGCCAAAAAGTGTTGTTATGGACTGTCCAAATGGTAACACTGTCTTTTTTTTTTTCCATTTTTTGGTCAAAAGTAACACTGTCTTTTTTTTTTTTTGGGTCAAATAGTAACACTGTCTTATATTAGTGAAATAAAGTGAAACATTTATATTCAAAAAAGGAAAGTGAAATATGGTCTTTTCGCTGGTTGATGTCTAGAGATGTTACAGTCTTAGGTACTTTTTCTGGAAAGCCAATAAATTTTGGGCCTGAAGCTAGCCTATAATAGGAGCAGAGCAGTTCATGTGCAGCTTGATGCATGCAACGGATGTCTGAACATTGAACAATGTAAAAGATGATCTCCAATCTATTCTCCAATCACTGATGAGACTATCAAGTGCCACATGGTGAAGAGTGGTGCGTTACCCATTCAATATTAAAAGATTGCATGGGTAGAGCAATCCATTTTTAAAGAGTTTGTTACTGTTTTTCAATATGCCACCACCCTAGAATGGTACTAAAGTTTTAAATTTTGATTTTTAATATTGCTAAACATTGTATTTATATATCTACAATCACAATTTGCTCAATAATTTCGGTTTTATTTAGAATTTGCAAGGAACAAGAAGGTTATTTTTCTTTGGAAAATTCAATATTTCAAAATTCAATTTATATTTTGTATCAGTTTATCGTAATCTTATCCTTCCATAAAATGAAACGAAGAGAAATTCCATTGGTATTCTGAATATTGATGTGTAGGCATACCCATCATGATGTTGTGATTGAAAACGATTGATCCAATTAATAGGAATATGAAATAAGTTAGGATTATGTCAAATATTATAGGATTGGTCTTTGCCTATGTCGTTGAAGACTCTATTTGGAGGTCCCCCCAAACCTTTCAATAATTGTCTTTTCGAAATAAATAAAACTTAAAACATATTTAGTATTATCTTCGAATTTCAGTTTATTTGAAGTCTTAATTTCAGTTTATAATTGTTGAGAAGTCTCCTTTATTTTAACTTTATACTATTATAAGAGTTATTAACACTGCAAGGCAGTTTTGAGTTTTTTTTTACACACAAAGGCAGTTAATGCTACAAGGATAGTTTACAAGGGTAGTTTTCCTATTTTATCTTTTATTCTCCTATTTTGCCTGAAAGTTGTAACTCTCTCCTAATTGATGATTTCGGCGCCGGTTAGGTTTCTGGTTTCGTTTAACATTTCGAAATTCGAAATTTTAGGGAGGACCCCACCACCTTTTAACCTTGGCTTTAGTGGGTGGGTTCATTTAATTAAAGAAACAAAACGGGACTTACCTTTTACAGAGAGAGAGATAAAAGGTGAAACGCAAGAGCCGCCGTAGGAGATGGAGAACGAGGACGGAGGCGGACGCGAAAACCGCCGCAAAAGCTTACGACAATCAAAAAATTACGGCGTCGTTGTAGGGGGAAGTGTATCTCCCCGTAGGAGCTCCCGCAATAGAACCACGTCGCCGGAGGATGAAGCGACTGGGATGGCTAAGCGTTTGTCTAA
>NC_027751.1:4730520-4768212 GCF_000695525.1 Brassica oleracea var. oleracea
TGTTGGTATAAGAAACTGTCTTTGTGTGATATTAAAAAGTCAAAACTTTCTTTTGGTGTAATTATTTCCTATTATAATTGTGTAGACATGCTACAAGGGGTACATCAAAAGACAAAGCATATCAAAGGAGACGTAAGTCATGCCATATGCTGGTGGGTTTCCATATTTGTTCATGTGATGCTACCAAAGACCCATAAAATCCCTCCCCCTCCCAAAAGCTATCCACTATTTTGTTTTATAAACTTTTTTTTTTGATAAAATTGTTTTATAAACTTGTTTAGATTCTTTGAAGCTTGGAGTTTCTTCGATCATATCTGTACCTACTTTTATTTTTTGTCTCACATTAAAAGAGATAAAAAAAATATGTGGACTCATATATGTCCATGCATACACATGTCACATTCTATTTGCATGTTTGCCATTAGACTTGTTTTGTCGATGATCTTACCAATAATGATTTCATTGTTCGGAAAATTAGCAATAACAAATCGCAACAAGATTGATGATGATAACGTACTATACTACTATAGAAAAGAACCTATAGCAATCAATAATAGAAGTCTATATGTCTCTTCTTGTACCCGTCTAACTTATCAGTGATCACATTCTTTTTAGTAATATATCTCTTCTTGAACTAGTTTCTGGCGATATGTCCCTTTCTTGAACTCGATTATTTTATAAAGACTCAAAAATTGTGTGGTATACTTCTGCTTTTGTCTAAATACTCGTGACTTTGGCAATACGTACCGCTCTTTAGAGCATCATTATCCCTGAAACCCCAAATGGGGTTTCTAAATGGGTTTCTTAATTTATTTTTTTATTTTTTTTTACTTTTTCGAATTAAAAAAAAAAAAAAACGAACCAATCGTGAGCCGCCACGTGTTAGTGGGATCCGCGAACAGTGTAAGAAACCCTTAAGAACCGACTACTATTTAGTAGTTTTTGTAACCGGTTTCTTAAAAAAAAGTGGATCCTACGCGGGACCCACATGCTAAGAAACTGTCTAGTATCCCCGGATAAAGATGCTCTTAGTATAGTAGATAATGTATTCATTGTAGTCATACATATGTATGTATTGTCATCATTTGGATCATTTGTCTCTACTATTATTGTTCACGTTTGCGTGTCACGGATGTGATTGTTGACCAAACATGGACCCTAATGCCTATTTTCGTTACGTTTTTGTATTTGTTTCAAATAATTATTTTGGATAGAGGTTACCCTCCTTCTAGAGCTTCATATTGGCCTTCGGCTTCTAGAGCTTCATATAATATGGTTAGCCTTCTAGAGCTTCATATAATATGGTTAATTACACATTAGTGACCAAATTCTGTAAGGAAGACTCGTTTACGGATAGCTTTATTTCTACGATCGAATAGATAGAATAAAATATGCTAAATCCGATGGTCCATATATGGTAGTTATTTTTGGAGGCAACGACGTGACATTTATCATAATTTCTTCTGGGACATAACTTAGGTTCATCCTAGGGGGTCAACTTTTAAATTCACTCAATCGTTTAGGACCAATCGACACATATATTATTAATTAAAAAATATTAAATTAAATAAAAAATTGCTACAAAAAATAAAAACGCTAATTTTAACGACGCTAACGCTTCCAGCTAAACCCTAAATCTTAATTTCTAAATCCTATACCCTAAATTCTAAATCCAAATCCAAACCCCTAAACCCAAACCCTATACCCTAAACCCTAATCCTGGACTCTAAACCCAAAAACTAGACTATAAACATAAACTCTATATCCTAAACCCAAGTCGTAGACCCTAAACCCAAACCGAAAATCTTAAACCCAAATTATATACCCTAAACCCACTTTAACCATAAGTCCAAACGGTAAATCCTAAACCCAAACCGTAAATCATAAACCCAAAACCTATCACTAAACCCTAATCCTAGACCGAAAACCCAAACGGTAAACCCTAAACCCAAACCCCAAACTTAGATGCTATATGGTTTGGGTTAAGGTTTACGGTTTGAGTTTAGGGTCTAAGACTTGGGTTTAGGGTATAGGATTTCGGTTTATAGTCTATTTTTTGGGTTTAAGGTATATAATTTGAGTTTAGGGTCTAGGATTAGGGTTTAGGGTATAGGGTTTTGGTTTAGGGGTTTGAATTTGAGTTTAGAATTTAGGGTATAGGGTTTAGAATTTAAGATTTAGGGTTTAAAGTTTCTCTGGAAGCGTTAACGTCGTTAAAATTAGCGTTTTTATTTTTGTAGCTATTTTTATTTAATTTAATGTTTTTTAATTAATAATCTATGTGTCATTTTAAATGATCTTAAAGGGTGGGGTGAATTTAAAGGTTCACCCTAGGGAGTGAACGTAAGTTACGTCCTTTCTTCTGATGTAACTATGTAAATGGGTTATATACTTGATAATTATATAAAAGACTTTGCAGAATTTATATATAAAGCCTACCTCAAAAAGACGCAATTCGTCTCTTCAAGTGACTGCTGCATGGGGCAAAATGGCTAGCTAATGGCTCTAAAGAAGTTAGTAACGGCTTAGAGCATGATTAATAGAGATTTCTTAGTATGAGATTTTTATCGGAATATAAGAAACCGTCTTTTAAATTTTAACTAAAAAAATTAAAAACCGATTCTTAAATATTTATTTAAGAGGCGGTTCTTAACTTTTTTAATTAAAATTTAAAATACGGTTTTTTATATTCCGCTAAAAACTCCACCCTAAAAACCTCCTATTAATCATGCTTTTAGAGATGATTATACACACAAAAAATTATAAGCAGGGAAAAATAACTACAGTTTGTGTCCTATATTCCATATCGTGTAGTTAAATATAATACCATTTGATATAACTCTAGAGTTTATATGGCATGGAGTAACATTTCCTACTTTGTAGTCGGTATAAAGAAAACAACATATACCATTGTTCAAAGAAAACCGCGCACTAGTGACACTTTTCATTAGTTTTGGATATGAGAAGGGATAGTAGAATAGTTTTTTTTTTTTTTTTTTTTTTTTTTGTGCACAATCCTCAATAATTGTTGATTGAATAAAACTATACAGAAAAAATAAAGTAAAGGTAAGTCAATGGAATTGTCCGGAACTCCGGATATGTCTATAATAATAATCCAAATTAAGCATGCTAATGAACAATCAAACGTTTTACAATCATTAAACAAAGATCCTTTGCATTTGTGGGGATGACTACTAATATATGCTTTTATTTGCCAATTTTATATTTAGTATATTTCCTCTTGATCTCCACCTAATGGAATTTCTTTTGAAAAAACAGTTGTTTACATGTATATGTGATATATTGCGTAGAACAACACTTGAAATATGTTTGCATAGAATAACACTTGAAAAATGTTAGACGAGAAATTGACCACTTTGTAAAATAGCCTCCCAAAAAAATCCCAAAATCCCGTTACATTAACCATCACTAGCCCGCCTTTCCTCTAAGTTAATTCTCTTCCAAGTTCTCGTTGGATATAATGTTCTCACAACATCAATGTTATAGGAAAACAGACAACATACACACTGCCCCCATAGATGGAGAGTGTGGTAATTCAATGATATATGGAATTTTTAGACTTTTATTCACAAGGTCTCCAGAAATGGTAGTGGCGACGACATGGTGAAAAGTGCTGACATGCTATAAATTTTATCTACATAATCATTGCCAAATAAACCGAGGAAGTAGATCTAAATAAAAACAATCATGGTCATTGATGATGAGATCCAATTTTCAAAATAACTATGTTTTAATGTTCAACGTACAGTTGGTATGAAAAGAGATCAATAATTAAGAAAATGTGTAATTTGTATTTTTAATCTTATGTTTTTATATTTAGAGTGAGTGGGGTGATTAATACATAGAATTTCAGGAGATTTACAAGATGTTGAGATTGTGTTCTAGTATTATTGCCTTCTTGGCCAATTCAGCAGCTTTGAGAATATTCCTTCAACTGATAGATATCTTGTTTTTTACTAGTTTGAGTAAATCTTGAATGTATATCTAAAAGTTGCTATATTGTATTTGTTTGGGTATATTTTCTGTATTAAACTCATCAAATATTGATCAAAAAAAAAATCTACTATGAATCTATCACGAACATAAAATCATTGTAGTTTTTTGTTTTGATCAAAAAAATCATTGTAGTTTAATTCCAAGAGATAGATGCTTAGCATCAAATAATAAGAGCTTCAGTTCAAATAATAAGAGCTTCAGTTGCGCGCTGTGGCTGGCAGTTGCTAATAAAATACAATTTCGATTCCATAACTATAATTATATTTTGACTTAACATAAATGATCCATGATGTTTATTTCTATATGTTAGTCTTTGGCGTTCAACCAAGAAGCATCAAGAATTTTTTTTTGTTATATATAATCAAATAAAAACAAAAGGTTATTAACTTTGTTCTCGGTTAAAACCTTTTTTTGTTTGGATTTGCAACAGAGATAATATATCATATAATCACTCTAATGTTTAGTTTTAACTTCTGAATTTCGTCATTAAATACTTTCTTAAAAAAATTGTATTTCTGGAGTAGCTCGTATATTCGTAAGACTTACAGTTATAGTTTTGACTTTTGAGCAAATAATTGCCGAAATAATCTATAGTACTACGTTTCTATAGATACCTTAACAGTCATATCAATATTGATCAATCGATAAGCATGAATCGTATCTTAAATTCCAATAGCCTAAAGTGGCAACTTCCGTTGTAAATGGACAGACTTACTTCGACTACTGATTTGGTCATATGTAGTCACTAGTTACAGACTTATACAGTCTCAAACAGTTACCAGTAAATTTACTAATGAGATAAACAGGTCCGAGACTCCCGAGTAAAAAAAATTCTACAAATTGAGTAACTGGTTCAGGTTGGAATATAAAACTTAACTTAATGGGTATAGACGGGCTGGAGCCCGAGACTTCTCCTTTTTCTCTCTTCGTTTCTTAACGGAGATGAGATGAGACGAAGCTTTCTCTGGTGCTCTACTAGGGTGTTTTGATTCCGGGAGGCGGAGGCTATTTCAGCTTCGTCGTCGTCGGCTTTTGATCTCGGGGAAGTAGAGGCTTCCGAAGCTCTGCGCCGCCGACAATAGAAATTTATTTTCCTTTGTGATGCGATCGATGGGTCTATAGCTTTGATTCTCTGGGAGTCGGAGGAGATCTCGACTGGGTCGATGACGATCTCTGTTGGTGGAGCTTAGGCATCGTTGTGTATGCTTGAAGCTAGTGGGTTTCTTTGCTTGTGGTTCTGTTTCTCGAAAGCCCCGGTGGTTGATGATTAGGATCCGTCGACGTCTTTCAGTTTGGAGAGATTGGTCGCGGTGTTTCCTTTGAATGGGTGCTTGGTGAATGTTCTCTTGTCTTCACGTTTGATGGCTTGATAATCGGATGAGATCTCGATAGGCGATGAAACTCTCCGATGATGTGCTAAAGCGATGAAGGAGGAGATGTTGTAGTCTCTGGTTTTTCTTCATCCGTTCGGTGGTTCGATGGGTTCGGTGTGCGGTGGTTACGGTGTATTCCGGTGAAACACGTGTTCGTTTCGTTTTTCTCCGGTGATGACTCGTAGTTTGAGTCAAGATGTGGTGACCTAGTGACGCGTGTCCCTTGATGGCGAGGTCTCAACACGTGTAACGTATGGCGCCGATCGGGTTTTCTTTTTTGAGCTTAATTGCCCTTGTGTTTTGGGCTTTCTGTTTAATACGTTTGGCTTTATGCTGGGCTTACAACCTTATGGTGTTGTAACTTTTTGTTGTGATACTTTTAAGATAAATGGAAATTTCAGATGGAAAAAAAAAAAGGTTGGAATATAAAACTTGTATGGCGACAAAAGATTATATATCCCCTATTATATCACTATATAGAGCCATATAGGTTAAAGCATGCATACAAAAATAGTATAAAGTAGTAAAGGAGTCAGATGCATATGAAATCTCTGGCAATTCAGAGATGCCCATGGTAAGAAACTACGAGAAAACCCCAGCTGTTAGTTTTGCATGTGAAATATTAATTATTCAGTTAATTCAAATTTTTTTTCTCTGATTACTAAATCACGTTTCACGAGAAAACTACCCCAAAATAAATGAAATTAACATCTTTTTTAAGTGCCGTTATTTATTTTAACTAGTTTATTTAGTCAAAAAGAAATCTACAAACTAAATTTTGTGAAAATGTGAAAGTAAAATAGAATAAATGTAGTTTGTTGAGAAATGAATAAATATGTTTTTACATAAAAATCGATTATCTACCCAAGAAGATAGAGAGTCCAATAATACTATCCTCATTCTGTTAAATTAGATATATTACCAACTCTATTAAAAATATTTTGAAAAGGAAGTCGTAGTCATATTTAACACATTCGAATTTCTTGAACAAGTCTAATTTGGCCTCGTCTCACTAGTAGAATATGAACATGGTTAACAATTCAACAGAAGATTATATCATTAGGCAAAACAAGAGAGGTTGTCTGCGACTTTAACTACTTCAATTTACTAGTTATGATCATAACTGACAAAAAAATGTTATAAACTGATTAATAATTACATTAATAAAGGAAAAAAAAAGAGAAAAACTAATCACTTTGTCAGACTAAGTACACAAGATCCACACATAGCTTAATTGTAACAGTTCCAATGGAATCTTTTTGCTCTCTCTCTCTCTCTCTACCTCTAGACTCTATGGAGAGAGAGAGAGAGAGAAACGCCACATTCATCGTCAACATCATCACAGTACACATCATTAATGAACATGAAGAAGATTCAAAGAAAGACCAAACTAATCGTCACAAGAAGAATCTAATTCAATAATTCATATTGAAAACTTATTCACACTGAGTAAAACTCATCTTGAGCACATAGTCCTCTTTCAATAACTTGCATAAAAGTTACAAATCTAATTTCGATCTAAAGAAGCAGAAACCAAAATAGCATATGTACACCTGCGTATATGATCTATCTACTTCTGTTTCACAACAGAGAGATGAAGAAACACAGAGAGAGACTGGTGTTTGGTTTTTCAAGAATCTGAGTAATTATCTCTCCAACAGACAAGCATGATCACGCATCGACGCATGATGTAGAAACGAGCTCTCTGTTCTTTGACCAACCTCGCGCACTTCCTTGTAAAAGCGCATCTCCCCTGTTTGTGTGTCTTCTTGCCGCCGTTCATGGGGATAGAAGACGTGGAGGAGGACCGTGTGATCCTCGCCGCGCCACCGCTTAAACTGTCTTTCTTGGCGAGCTTCCACTTCTCGTCTAGATGGAACTGCGGCGCACTTCCCGATCGAGTCAGGCCTGTTGATGCCATTGATGATGTAAAGATTGATTGCTTTGTGTGATCTCTCACCAAAGAAAAGTGATACTACTATTATTTTTTCTTGTTGGTTTCTTGGAAATTGAAGAACTGTGAGGAATTTGAGCGATTAAAAAAAACTAACTTGGAAATTTGGAGATTTTCTAGGAGTTTGGAGATTTGAGTCAGCAAGGGAAAAAGAAGTGTTAGGATTCCGTATTTATAATGGATATTTTAGAAGCATATGTCCATCTAGAAAAATAAAAATAAAGAAAAGATAATTATTTTTTTGTTTTTGTCTTCTTTTCTGATAAAAATATAAAATTAGAAGAAGATGCAGAGAGTTGTGGCAGTCGGGGTTTTGCCCGGGGTCTTGTGGTGCCTCGATCGACCCACCGCTACCGTTTTTGTTTAATTGCTAGGGGAATTGTGTGTCTAAAAATAAACGCATCTATCTATTAATCATACACTATAAAGTAAAAAAAAAATTCATACAGGTTATGAAATTTTAAAGGAACGACTTGTTAGTTTAAGTCGAGCAAGGAGAGGGCAAGATTATTTCGCTATTTGCCACTATTGTTAAAGTCACAGAAAATCTAAGTGATTTTGAATAAGTTAGGTTGGTATTATTTGCTACTAGGTGCTGAGACTCCGCGCAAGTGCGGGGCTGGTTACTTTGGATATAGGTGGGGCGGTATGATTAATGGGATGTTGTTGGTGTTGTTTAGGATTTGTGCAAATTAAAAATAAAATTCATCGTAAATAAGACAATAAAATTGACCCTAGTTTTTAATGATTAACTCAAGTTAGAGACATCTCCCAAAACAGAAGAAAAAATCAAAAAATATAATTAAGGTAAAATATAGAGAATGTAAAAAAGGCCTCACGAAACAGAAAGCGTGGAACAACGGAAAGGGAAAGAGAAGAAGATGAAGAAGCTTACGTCAGGTATATGAAATTAAAAAGATAGATATTGTGACAGTGCATCATCAACTTATTTTGGGGTCCATATCAAGTTATCAACTTTGTATATATCCATTGTTTGAATAAATACTCAAAGTTTTAAACTACTTGCATTACAAAATTATTTTATTTTTTTCAAAATACACATTGTTTGCTAGTACTTGTTAGGGAGCTCAAGGACCGTAGTAGCATATATTAAAGCTACACTAATCTTCATCGCTGAGATCACACATTGTCTACATCCTCAACGTTAGGATATTCCAAGTAACACTTCTCCTCGTCTTCCTCGTCACGGGTTCCATCTTCATCTTGTAAACTCCAAGTAACCATCTTCCAAAACGCAGCACTCCACTTCTCTTCCTCTTCAGGCTTAACGGCGGTCTGTGACAAAATCCAGCCGTTGGATTGAAACAGAGCTCTTATATTGGCTTTGTGGTTCATAAGAGTTTCAAGAGCGGTGAAACTGGAAGCATCGTGGCGAGTGTCTCCCCTTCTAAGGAGATATGCTCTCTATGTGAAATAGTTTAACAAAACATAAACAAAGGGTTGACGTTTTTACATTATGAAAAAAATAATTGTGGGTTTAAAATATTTGGGTTTAAATTATGTTGGGCTCTATGTCTAAAAACATGATTTGAACTTAAAAGCTAAAAATAAAAAACCGTTAGGTTATCTTTCTTTTTTTTTCTCCGTCGTCGGGACAGCATCATCACCTATGAGATCCCTGTCCTGATTAGAGCTTAAGTTTGTGAGATTGGGGAGCGGTAATAGTGTGATGCGTTATTGAAGAGGAGTTTACTTACATCAGTTAGGCTTCGTCCGCATCATTTTGTTGCCGTTGGTCCTCGGGTGCTTCGTCGTCGTCGGAATCTGCGAAAGAAAATGTTTTAATTTGTTAAGTAAGATGTCTTTTATTTCTTTTAGACTCGGTTGCTAAAAACATAATTCAATCAATTTCCCTGTTTTGTTTGGAGATTGTAGGGATGAAACCGTGGATCACGGATTCCTGTAAGAAAAACAGAAAAAAATCATTAGTTGTTCATAAAAAATCCATAGACAAAACCAAAACAAAAACATGAAGACACGTTTCATATATAAACAAAGAATAAGCAAAGCAGAGTTAAAGTGATAAAAAAAATTAGAAACAATCATCACCAGTTCATCAAGGAGGAGAATGGTGATGCCCATAAACTCTCCATTCTTGTTAATGTTCCTGGAATCCCAGAATCGGATGAGCCGACCAACAATGGACTAAGTGGACCTTCCAAGGCGGAGAGAGTTGAAGGTGGAGTAGGGAACGACGACAATGGCGGCTGGAGCGGCTGGAGAAGTCATTTTCGCGACAGATGTGAGAAAGTAAAGCGATCGGAAAACTGAGAAAGAAAAATTTGAGACAAGATGGAGCTTTTACCTCGAGGGATTCTATATATAGGAGAGCTCTGAAGGCGTTACAGGAGAAGCTAAGCGTTTGGTAGGCGCAGAACGTGCGTAGAGCCTTAAAGATCGACCATAATAGCTGATTGCCGGAAGGGGAATCACAAGCGACGAAGGAGATGGTGAAGATGGCGGCTTCCCTAATCTTCTTAGCTTTGTCCGTATCACCCCTTTGGGCAGATACAAAGCCTAATAAACATAAAATCAATAAGCCCAAAGTCCACTTTTTGTCGAAGCCCATTCGTTATCCATCAATTAAAAAAAAAGAGGTGGAGTATTAGTTTCTGACATTCGTAAATATATATTAGTTTCAGCCATCAATGTACAAAGAATTCTTTAGTTCAGTGGTATAAATGTTGTTGTTTAAATTTCAGTAATCCGGGTTCGAGCTACATACTTAATATTTTTTCACACTTTTAAAAAACGGGACCCACCAAAATGCTGACGTGTCGCCTCATGAATGAACTGCCTCATTATATTATAAATTATACTATTAACATAAATTATAATATTTTCATATAGCATGAAACCCATATAACTTAAAACTACTCGTATTCAGATGAAAAAAAAAACTGATAATATTGGAGATAATTACTATATAATTTACGATAGGTTATAGTTTTAGATAAGTGTTATCGTTAGGTTTTCCTATTTTCCTTTGACTTTGGGTTTTACAATTCTATTCATCGTTCATTATCAATAAAACATAAGAACTTTTGATCACAAACTATAATTTGTCATTGTATCAGAGTCATGTTAAAACTAAAAAGCAAAATCGATTTCTTTTTCATCTTTCAAAGGCCATGTCGTTGATCTTCTACAACCGAAGACAAATTTCTCTCAGCTCTCTGTTTTTCAAATCAATAGCAGAGGCTATTCATAAAAAAAATCATCACATAAAACAATTAGTATTCAAATAAAAAAATAATTCTTGATATTTATCAGTTTTGAGTGTAAATCATCTTTCTCGAGTAGTACGAACCAGAACTTCAAAGTTTAACCTCATGGACCCTTAACACCTTTACACCATCGGCGTTAGCAAGGCAACTGAAGTTTTCATAGATGGAAAGTGGGGTTATTAACAAAACAAAACTGAAACTTTCAAAAAATATCGCATAAGTATTTGGCGTTATTACCATTTGATATAAAAACACAAAATCAAAATAATAGAGGTTTTAAAAAGGAAGGAAAGTCGGAACGTAAAAGAGTAGAGAAAGAAGGATTTAAATGTTTAGTCAAAAAAGATGGATTTAAATGCATCAAAGCAAATCTCAGTCGCTGACCTTTCTTTCCCTCTGCACCTATAACTGTAAATAACTTGCTTGGATCAATCAATAACTGCACCAACAATAATGAAACCCTATTAAATCAATTACTATAGTAATGTGTTGATACGTACTTAACGTATTAGTTTACCTCTGCATTGGCCTAAGGAGATTCTTAATTACTACTTCAAAACTTATATACATATTTCGATGGCCATCTTTATAGCTTCATGATTCTTTATCTGTTTTTTACTGCGGTGAATCTTTATTTCGAAAAGCATCATTAGAGAATAGGAAAGGATAACAGGGATTGGTAAAAGATTTTTTTTTAAATGTGAAATCACATGGAGACGTTTAATAATACATGCCAGAAGTAGACATATACATATGTATTGGACAAACTCAGTACATCCAAAGTGTGTGATCCAACAATCAAAAGGATGCGACGTATGCTCATTTTTACAGTTATAACTTGTTTCTTGTTGTTTGTCACTTTATTTGCACGGGTGAATTTCATGGATATTAATCATGAAAAATTGTTGATACTTTTCAAAACTACTACTGTTAAAACTTTTGTAATCTACTCACTCTGTCAGAATAACTTTGTTTGTATAGCTGTTGAATAATTGTATTTCGCTGATAATATATGGCAATGCGAAGAATGTGCGCTGGGGATGAAACTCAACTGATAATTTGGCATTTTGGAGTATTTGTTAACAAATTTAGTTTCACTTTCGATTTGGTAAAAGCGCACACCAACTTTCCAAATAAGATGGCCAAATACTAGTGGGTTCACATTGTAAACTTTTGAATCCGTTAAGACTCAAAAAATAATTAGATTAGGTAAAATAGAAAAGTTAACATCAACCAATAAAAATGCTAAAAAATAAAAATAATTCATTATATCTTAGTTATATAGTCACGATTCATTTAACTAGACCTTGTTTGTTATATTTTGCTTGTAACACTTACCTTGCTCGTGTCACACTAACCATATTTTATCACGCAGAGTCCGGTCCATGCCACTATACGTTGATAGAACGTAAGTGTGTAGGAAACTAAAGTGATTTTAGTTATAACAGCCAAAATTTTATAATAATAAGACAAAATAATTGTAATAGTGGAAGAATGACAACTCTATTTCTTTATCACTTTCTCTCAAAGAGTACCGCCAAAGCGTTAGAAAAGCAAAAGTTACGATACTGAAATTAGATTCTTGTGACCTGCAACTGAAATTCGATGGTTTTATCCAATGTTCTAAAATACTGTCTAGGCGTCCACCTAGACGGCGTTTAGACGCTATACGGTAGCCAATCATACTGTTTTTTTATGTTATACAGTGTTTTATGCGGATTTATTTAATTCGGACGAAAAATAGCGTTTAGACAGACATTATGCGGTCTATGCGGACGCCTATGCAGATTTTAAGCATTAATATTCAGAAAAATATTAATATTATTATTTTATTTTATTAATGTTATTATTTATATTACTTTTACTTATTTTATGTATTTATATGATTATAGATATTAGTATAATTGTTGCAAAATTATTTTAAATTTATCATCTTTATATATTTAAAATGGCTTTAATTTTTATAATTTAAAACAATTTTATATGTTAAACTATATATGTAACATCCCGAGTTATGATATATGAAAAAAACTTAAGAGAATTGATTTGGTTACTCATGTCATCAAAGTTGACTTACCTTTTCCGTTATACATCCGTTCAGAACTCCAGAGTTAAACGTGCTTGGGCTGGAGTAGTGAAATGATAGGTGACCTATCGGGAAGTGATTTGTAATACCATGTGAGTGAGTCCAAAGCACTGGAAAAGGTCAAGTGGTGATTGAAGGGCTGGTAAACAAAACTTTCGGACTTTGGAAAATTAATGCACCGCCCTCAGACGGGACGAGACCCACGGTCGAGAGAACATGTGTAGATGACCCATTAGCCGTGGACGGTCGGGGCGTTACAATATAGTTATACATAAAAGTGGATTTAAAATATATTTATGTTCAGTTTTTTCAAAAATAATGTATATATATTTATATTATACTTGTATTTCGTGTAAAAGTATATATCCGTATATACATCCGTTTAAGCGTTCGTCTATACGGGTAGGCGCTATACAGTCATCTAAGGCGTAATGAACGCCTAACGCGTTTTAGAACACTGGTTTTATCCTCTGCTGATTTTATTGGCCATGCTCAAATATACTTAAGAAGATGCATGAGTTTATAGATGTTTAGGAAAACTATAATCGCTGACAAAAAAAAACTACAATCTGTAATATAGTGCGAGGTTAGAACCTGGTAGCTATTTCTAAACAACTTTTTGAGTCTCTAGACCTAAACTTAGACTATCACCAACCCGAAAGTGAATTCTTTTTCCTACAGAGGGTTTTCACATATTTAACCCGAACTTCCATGCATCCATCCATCCTAGCACTAAACTGATCATATGGAGTAAACATGTGTCTAATTCTCCGTAAATACTTTCCAAATTTATCTCCGAATAAACTAAATTATACCGTAGCATATGGCGAACAGCCCGTAAATAAAATATTGTTTTGCAAATAATGTAATCAAACTCAAATACTCAAAAATTCAATAAGATCATGAAATTTTTTTGCATGGTGATCTCTGACTATGGTTTCCCATCAACTTCACTGGCGTTTGTTCGAGTCCATAACATTTTTGGTTAAGAATTTTCCTTCTCTGAGTCCATATCCACTCGAGTTTATAACTGTGGGAGCGTCGTATTTACCTGAAAGGAAACAAAGCAAAGGTCAAAGTGAATGAATGTTTACCAGAAATTGTGTGGCTCTTCTCGTGTCGACATTGAGGCACGTGCGGCTAACAGGTCGGCCTCACCGCTGACACGTGTTTGTAGAGATGTGTGAAAGCGAGGTCTCGAGTATCGCAGGGGACCGACTTAGCCCTCTTTCTTTGTCAACGGTCAAAGTTCTCACTTCTCTTTTAAACTTTGCACGAAGAGAATATGCAAACTCAAAGCACGTATTAACTGTATCTTCTTCAATAACATATCTATCTACCTTTGGTCGGGTTCATGATGGTTTGTTATTTTTTTTTTTTTTTTTGCTAAAATGTGAATATCAAATTAATGAAAATTTTAGGTTTACAAGCCTATAAACTGTGTTTCCTTGGCAAAAAAGAATAAAAACAAGGAGAACATATTGGGTGATTAGGGTGTTTGGTCACCTAATCCATAATGACATAAGAGAACTGAAAGTTTTCTTATGCCTTCGAGCTGAGATTGTGTTGCGGACTTCTCTGTCTATGGTTTTGAAAGTGACTTCAGTGTTGGTGAATTACGGCTGATTTTACCCTGATGCATGTAGTGGTAACAAATATATATATTCTCCGACTCAGTCGTGTTTTTTTTTTTTTTTTTTTTGGATTAACAGTCGTGGAGTTATTGCATTACACTATTTTATGTTCTATATTTTATTCTTTATCTGAGTTTAAGATCTAGTGTATTAGTACGGTCCTATATATATTAGAGCCAACATCATCTGGGATTTTAAACAAGATCAAACGGAAGGAATTAAATTTTAGTTTCTTAAGATATAGTTCGGTTCAGTTCAAAAAAAGAAAAAAGATGTAGTTCAGTAGGATTTACCTTTGGGGTGGGGTCCCGGTGGAGTAAAACGATACGAAATCAATTGCTCAAAAATACTTCTCATCTATAATTCATTTCATTTTCATTTATTTTTAATTCAAAATCTGATAAAAAATCTAATATACCCAATATGAATCTATTTATTTACACAATATGTCATTAAACTTAATATTTTCTCTTATCTCTTCAGATCTAGATTTTTATTTTCATTCTTCATCTTCTTTCTCTTTTCTTTTTTTTTTTTCTCTTCTCTTTTTCTCTCTTCTCTTTCATTCTTCGATCCAAATCTTTTTTGTCTTTAATTTTCTTCTTTTTCGGTTGTTCTGCTTTTTCTTTTATTCTTTTTTGAATCTCTTCTTCTTCGAATCCATTCTTCTTCGAATCTTATATGTTTTTCCTTTTTTTTTGATTTGTTGTTCTTTGTTCGCAATTTTAGGGTTCTTCTTCGAATCTCATATGTTTTCCTCTTTTCTCTCTCTCTCTTTCTCTCTCCCTCTCTCGCACTACAGATATGGCTTGTTGCAGAAATATTGAGAAATATGAAAGTAAAACTTCAACCCAAAAATAAAGTTTTACCAAGTTATACAATCGTTAAAGTACAACTTTGTAAAACTGTAGAACTTAGTTAAACTAGGTTCAAAGTATTACAAAGTTGTACTTCGACAATAGTACAACTTAGTAAAACTTTGTACTAGTTTTATCAATTCGTGCAATCGTTGGTAAAACTGTATAACTAGGTTATAGTTTTACTAAGTTGTACCTCGACAAATGTACAACTTGGTAAAACTAAAACCTAGTTATACCATCTTCGAGGTATAACTTGGTAAAACTATGACATAGTTATACCAAGTTTGTACTTCGGCAGTGGTGTAACTTGGTTTTTTAGTTTTACTAAAATTCAAAATTCAAATTTTGAATTTGATACCCAAAATTCAAAATTTAAATTTTCAATTGAGGAGGGAAAACGTAAGGACAAAATTGGAAGTCTCTTATTTCATTAAGAGTAGAGAATATGTTAGAATTCGTAAGAATATGCCAGAATAAATTTTACCTCATTAAGAGTATCTGAGATTATGACTCGAGTAAAACGGGTAGAATTTTATATTATGATCTTACGATAGACTATATATCTTTTATATAATAAATCACAAGTCGCCTATCAAATAAAAATCTGACACATGGAATTTGTTTTACAAATTTAAGAAAAAAACAAAAACAAAATAATTTAAATGGCAATAATCAGTTTCGTGAGTTTTGCTTATTTATCTTTTAACTGCTTTTATTTTTTTATAAATTAAAAATCCCTAATATTTCTCATACTTACACCCATGATCTCATTCTCACGATTTTGGAACGGTTAATATTTCTTTTTAGTTAAGATTTAACTCACAATACAAGTAACTTAATCAACTCTACTCGCTTTCAGAAACTTTGATTCCTAAATTCTTTGTAACAGCCCCTAATTCTCTCTAAAGAGAGTATTCACACTATTGACTCTACAATACTTGATCCATATTGACATGGAGAAACGGTGGCAACAATAGTCTTACAAGAAAACATAAATCTGTAGTGGACATGTGGTTGTGCGTACTCCGAAGTTTGTTGATGAATGTCAGGTTGGTAACTTTAAAAATGTTGAAACTCTTTATGTTCAATCATAAACTTCTTTTTTTTTTAAACTTCAATCATAAATTTCTTTTTTTCTTAAACTTTTACTCTTCTAATTTACATATATCATTTTATTTTTTCGCTTTTATAGAAATAGGCAAAAGCTACATCTGGCATGGTGAAATAAATAATCGTTAACAAAACAAGTCCATCAACTAAGTTTTCAAAATTGATTAAAAAGTTCTCACTTTGCTTGAATATGCTTATTTTGAATGGTGATGATAAAAAGTTATGGCTTTTTAGTTTATATAGCTTACACAATCGCAATAACTCAGTATGTTTGTGGTTAATCAAATAATAGATGTATGTTAATGGTTTGTTTATGTATATTCATCTCCTTCGGATAAATCAACTTATATTATACAAGTTATATAAAACTGAAATTTGGTATTTCTGTACCAAACAATATTCCCATGCGTAGCATGGAACCAAAACTAGTCTATACTATTAAAGCAGGATCCTATTGTCATAATTACCTTAGGGGCATGTTTCTTTCACTAACATTGCATGTTTCATTAAGGGCAATTAAGTAATATTAATAACAAATCTATATTGGGTCATTATTTTTGGATCCAGTCCAAATCAAATCTCTATTGGGCCATTTGGGCCTATTAAAAAATCAGATTCAATTCTCACCTTTTATTTTTCCTTTGGACCATTGAGTCCAAGTTCAAATAATTTTTTTTCAACGATTCTTAATTATTATTTTTTTTTTCTTAATATAATTTAAGCATTCATAAAAATAATTGAATTTTTTTATTGAAAAGTATAAATCTTTATTAAAAGTATATAATTTTTAATTAAAATATTAATCCCATAATAAAATTAATTTATCAGAGTTATACCAACTTAATTCATTAAAAAAATAAAGTTTAATTTTTTTAACATAAATAGTCATTTAAAATGAAATACGATAAATAAAGATAAAATTTTAAGTCTTTTATAAAATAAAACACAAATATATGAAAATGTGACATTTACTAAATATTTGTCAATTGAAAAAAACAAAAATAAACCCGCGCTTTGAAAGCGCGGGTCAAAATCTAGTTACCTATTAAAACAGAAGTCACAACTTTGATTGTGATTTTTTTTTAAAATGGACCTAATTAACATATTCATAGAAAGTCATATTACATTTAATCTCTAATCTTATTATCTAAATTTTGGGTCTATCAGAAATTTTTATTGGTCTATCAATAATTGGATTTAAAGAATAGATGATCCATTGGATTTATAGATAGTATAAATTAAATATATATAATTTAATGTTGTAATATTATATCTCCATATATTAAATATTTAAATATTTGTCGATATTAACTTTTAAAATTATAAAGATTTTATTAAAATAACAAAAATCATATTATCTAACAATGATTAATTTTTACTACCTTAAACCAAAGAAAACAAATTTTCAACTATATAGTTTATTTTAAAAATTAAACAAAACTAAATGTTTAATTATTTACTCGATAATATAAATCTATGAAGCATAAATTTTAATTTTTTAAAAACTTTATAAATTTGTGAAATGCTACAATATCTTTGAATATGACAGTAAAATAATATTTTACTAATCTTTATATATATATATAGTTACGATTTTAATAATAAAATAATAATCCAAAAATATATATATATATAGAAGAAGATACAAATACATGTGAAAGTTTAGAACAATCTATTCAATGAAAAAAATATACCGTAAACTTATTTTGTTTTAAAAATTGATAAACACATATATTATAACATATATCAATTTAGAATTAAAAATAAAATATTTATATAAAAATAAATAAAGTCAAAAATCTACGCAGTTACACGTATCGAAATCTAGTAATTATTTAAATGTGAAATAATTAACTATGTGAAACATGTATGTGAATATTATTAATTCGAAGTTCAAAAAAAAATATATATTATTGATTCGCGTAAGAAAAAAAATCATGTGTTCATATGGAACGAGTGGGAATATTGCTATTCGTCACATGCGACTTCTGACACGATGCTACGTATAACGTATGGATAAAAAAGTGCCACGAGAAATTCGATTTTCTTTCTTAAGTTTTGTATGTATTTAAAAAAAAAAAAAAAAAAAATGAAAATCAGTTCAAAAAAAAATATATATATAAACCCACGTAATACAATCAAAATGCCACAGACGCTAAATCTATAAACAAACTTTCATCGTTATTTAACGATTCGTTAAATACCCTTGAATCGCATTTAGATCTCACTATGCGTAGAAAAATGTTCAAATTCTTTATATCGTTGAATATTTCCACAATTTATTTCGCTTTCCTCATTGTCGCCATTGATAATACTATATATTAAACTAGTAGTGTACTAGAAACTGTTTCTCTTTTGAATCCAGTTGGCTTGTGTATGCATGTGAATTGTGATGGGAAATAACTATGTAATATGGAAGATTAACCTCGATGCACGAGCTCTAATTTGACCGTTACGAAGTTAGTATACTAAATCCAAGGACATTAACATTATATTTGGTTAACTAAAGACATCGCTTCTATATTAATTTAGAAATGAAAGCCTCTGACAGTAATCGTTTATTTCTTCTTCTATTTGACAGTAATTCTATTTCTTTTTTTTTTTTGTCTGTGTGGATCAGACGCAACATGAAATGGATTGAAGACAGCGCTTACTACCCAGAGCATTGAAAAAGATCCAAACTTTTACACCCATTGACTCGTACAATTATTTTTAGAAATATGGAGTGGTATTCGTATTAAGAGAGATACTAGAATAGGGAACATAGGAAGTTTGCTTACAGAACAACAAAACCAGAGATGTATCTTTCTCTTTATTTTGTTTTGTTTCAGGCTTCAATGCGTGGGAAAAGCAGGGAGACGAAAGCAAACATGAGGCTTTACCGGGTGTGTTGTTACCATATTCAACTAGTGAGGAGACGAATTGTATTGGAAATGATGGAGAGTTTGTTTGTACAAGAGAACGTTATCGAAAGATTATTCTCCAAAATGGTTGATGTCGAAGGTAACTCAGGTCTTTTACTGGATATTAACGTGAACAATGAAACGGAAACAACAAATTCTCAACACAAAAGTCTGTAAGAAAAAAGAAACCAACACAAGTCATTAATAGGGGTAAATGGTGAAAATTGTAAGAAATGTTAAGGAATTAACTATTCTCACTCATTCCCTTGGTCACCATTTGGAGCGAGTATTTTAGTCTAATTTGACAAATAAACACTTATATGGACATATTATCAAGTAATATATGATATACATCTTCTAAAAATAAACAATAAGACAAAAATTAAAATTCTTATAAATATACATAATACATAGTAATTCAAAGTATTTTAAGATAGTTTAAAGTAGTTCACAATAGTACCTAGTAGTTCATTTAGTAGTACAAGTAATTCTAGTAATTCCAAGAATTTTAATTTTCATCGATTTAACATTTTTAACCCATCACGAGAGTGTTATTCCCACCACTAGAGTGTATTATTTTGCTTCAAAAGAGTGCAAATAAGGAGAAATATACAAAATCATCTTTAAACATTATTTTCGTATTTTTTATACCAGTACACTTAAAACTTTAGTTTTTCATCAGTTTAGGTGTTTTTAAACGACCAAGAACGTGTTACACAACCCAAAATATAGTCTAACACCATTTAAATGTTTTTTTCCTTAAAACAATGTTAAATTTAGGGAAATATACATAATTTTCTTTAAACATTATTTATATATTTCTTTAAAAATTCCACTATTCTTAAAATTTTAGTATAAAAATAATTTATATAAGTATTTTATTTAATTTATTTTTGAAATTAATTCTTGGTTAAAGTATTATTGAAATACATTTTTATCAAATTTGTATTTTTGAAATATTATTGTAATAATATTTATAGATATTTCTGAAATTAATTGTTGGTTAAATATGAAATAATTTATTTTAAATTTGATAATTTTTATATAAAAGAGATAAAATTTAGTTTAAACAAAAAAAATTTATATAAGCATTTTATTAAATTTATTTTGTAACTAATTGTTCATTAAAATATAATTTAAATACATATTTGATTAAATTTTTGTTTTTTGAAATATGTATATATAAACAATTTTGTAAATATTTTTTAAAAATATTTTTAAGAATATTTTTTGATTAAAATATTATTTAAATACATATTTTATTATATTTTTATTTTTAATGTTTTAAAGTATACAATTATTTTGAAATTAATAGTTGATTAAAATATAAATATTTTATTTTAAATTTGTTCCCTTTTATGTGAAATAGATCAATTTTTTTTGGAAAATTTCGTTTATATATGTATTTTATTAAATCTATTTTTGACATTTATTTTTTATTAAAATAATATTAAAATATTTTATTTCATTTTTTTTTTATTTTTTACGAAAATATTATGTTAAAATACATGGAATTTGTTTTTATTTCTAAAATTTTTAGTTATATCATTCATTAAATAATTAAAACATAAATTTGGTTGGAGAATAAAAAAGAAGACATGGGGACCAAATGTAAATTTTGATTTAATACATCAATTTTATAAAAAAGAAAAGGGGTCCGCAAAATATTAAAATATTAAAACAAAGCGGGGTCCGCGAGCATGAATGGGTGAGGTCCGCAGATGATTTAAAAATATTATTAAAAAGGATAATAGAATAAAATGAAAAAGAAGGTGGTAGTGAGAAAAAAGGGAGCTAGTTAGAATAGTTTTTTTCTAACTGGAGCGTTTAGATTACTAGATAAATTTACTGTTTTTATTTATTTTTATTAAAATAACAATTTTATTGACTTCATGGTTAATTACCTAATTTTTAAAAAGCACACAATTAAAAAATAACCTAAGTTAGTACTTCCGATAGTTTGTTGAAATTTTAAGATTAAAATTTACAAATTTAGTTTATATTAAACCACATAGTTTTGGCTATAGGTCTCCATGTACTTGATTAGTCTTTACAAAGTAGTTCAAAGAAACATAAAAGTTGCCCGCCTAGACTTTACAGAGAGAAGGGTTTGTGTCAAATGTTGTGTGGAGAATTTAAGATTTTACCTCAAGACACCGCTGATACATTATCCAGTTAAGAATTAAGTAGATGATATACGTACCATATAGAGGGACCTGATTGCATCAGAATCAGATGAGTGAACATGATCGGTGAAAATAACAAATTGAGTCTCATCATTCGGGTAAAAACAATAACCTCCTTGTTTGATCCAAGCTACCGTTACTGCACTATAATCCACAAGAGGAATGCTATCAACCCTGCAAAGTTCAATAGTTTATTCTGTTAACATCTGACCGGACTCTTCACAGATCCAATATATGTTGCATAGATCTAAATAAATCTAAATTACTTTTTTTTTTTCATATTTGTCTACAACAAACTGACATAATTTTAAAACTGAACAATACAAATGTTTATGTTATAGTTTTTTACTCTGCCTTTTCTGAAAAAAAACTCATATGCACCACCACCATTAATACCTACAAATTATGCACACCCTGCAACAAAAAAAATTTAAAGCTCTCTGAATCTTTCCAAAATCACCTTAACAGTATCAATCACTTCCCGACTTGATTTTAAATTCGACCGCCACAATCCACCATATCAATTTAAGAACTTGTTGATGATGAACTTTAGGGAAGATGAAATTTTCGATTTGGTGCAGAAAAAAGAAAGTAGATATGAAGGCACTGGTTAAGATCAAATTGAATTCTAGGAGAGATGAACAGATCCGTTGCTCATTTGATAATGGAGAAGATAGAAAAAAACTGAAAAGTTAAAGGAAAAAACAAAGAGTAATTGTAGATGAAAAAAATAATAAAAATAAAAAAATTGTTTAAGATCATGATCAGTTAACCTGAACGTGGATGAAATATTATGAGAATAAAATGAAGTTTTTTCAAAAGAAAAAATGTCGCTGAAATATTGGGAAATTTGGACTTCATTTTTGTTGGATAATTTTTTTTTGTAAAATATTTTTCATGTGTCTTAATCTGATTGGATAGGTAACTTATGTTTTAATATATAAAATATATTTTTTATGAGTTTTCTTGCAGCCGCTCTAATGAGCTTTAGAGCCCGTGCTCTTTTGCCTGAGCTAAACCCACACTAAGTTGAATTCCTTAACCGATCGAGCACAAGTCACATGATAGAATTCAGAGATTCATCCGAATTTTACTCTGCTTCTATGAATTATGATTGTGCTTTCAGTATAAATTATAAAGAACATTCCAAATTGTGTTAGCCTAATAAACATGTCATAGTAGCGTCTATGCTTAGAGATGTGACATGTCATGCATCAAATTCATTCTACATGGATAACGACCACATCCTTATGGCCGCATTAACAACATCAAAGCTTGTATCATTCTCTTAGAGATTCATCTAGTTTGTATTTGTTCCAACTTCCAAGAGAGCAAATGTTCTTGTTGATTCTCTAGCTAAATTGTCTTGTATGAAGTTAATTCTCTAGCTAAATTGTTTAGGCCCTATCCGTTGAAACCTTGTAACTTCAAACCCGTTTATACACGTACCAGTTGAAATCCGTTTAATTTAAAGATGCTCGTTTAAGCTCGTTAGGCCCGTTTACATTTTCAAATACAGTTTTAATCATTTTAATACATATTTAATTATATCTTAGTAGAATTTTAATTATTTCAATTCTTAATTAATACAATTAAAATATAATGAACTTTAAATAAATGATAAGATTAATGAAGCAAAGAGATTTTATGAAATGAAAAATATAAACAAGCTGTTTTATCTGATTTCAAAAGTTTATAATAAATAAAAATTTAAATTTAAGCAAAATTTTGTAAATTAAAAATAGTTTAATTTTTATTAAATATTAATCATTCATCATATCTTAAAAATAACAAATTTTAATAAGTTTGACACACAATTATAACATAACTATTTTCTTTCATAAACACAAACAAAATATAACATAATCATTTTGTTACAAAAATATAAATTATGACATTTTAAATTACCATTAAATTATTTTTAAATAAGGACAATTCTCTTAAATAATTATTTTTAAGTTTTTGTCATCAAAATAGTCATAAAAAGAATATGACCAAAATAGCTCCTTTTTATTTTGATTTTTTTTTATTTATTTAATTTTTTTTTTTTGAAACCTCACCTTCAAAACTCCGCCGCTTAATTCTAAACCATAAGTCTAGATTAATTAACCTTAGGGTATAAATGTGTATTTATCCTTTGATAAAACCTCTTTTGGTCATTTTTTTTCCTGAGGGTTATTTTGTGAAAATAAACTAAAAATGGCTATCATAGAAAGTTTATCTTTAAGTAAGGTTAATTCTATTAAATAACATTTTTTAAATTTTTGTTATTAAAATAGCCATAAAAAATATGACCAAATAACCTCTTTTTATTTTGAAATTTTTAATATTTATTTTTTATTTTAAAATTTTGAAACCCCACCTTGGAAACCTCACCAGTTAACTTAAAACCATAAGTCTAGATTAGTTAACCTTTGGATATAAATGTATATTTATCATTTAAAAAACTTTTTTTGGTCATTTTTTTCTTGAATACTATTTTTGTGAAAATAAACTAAAAAGAATATCAGAACCTTAACACCGCCGTAAAAGAAAAAAAAGCGATTCTTGATCTTACCTTTTCCGGTGGCCGGTGAGCTTCGTCGGTGCTGTGAGAAGGTCCTTAGTCTAGTTATGTGAGTCTGTTTAGGATGAGATGAGGCTTTCGAGACCCATAGAAGTTTTGGATATGGGAATCGATTTCGATTTCATCCTCTAGTTTACTTGGGTTCCTTCACTAGATCCGTAGCTTTTTTTGGTGCGCGGTGCAGGTTATACCGGCTCAGATGTGGGGTGGTACTTATTCCATCGGATCGGGTAAAGTAGAATTCACGTATTTCAATGGTGGTCTCTCGTACTTCCCCTGTCCTTTTGACTTCGTTTTGCTGCTTCGAATGTTCTCAGTCTCGGTTAATTGTTAGTTGTGTTTGTCTTAGCCTGGCTCTGGGTCCAAAGCCTTTCGATATCAGTTCGGCTCTGCATGAAGGTCGTCGTTTAAGGGCGTTCTTATGGATTTACTTAATGAAGTTTCTTCGTGGAACCAACTTGAGAGAGTGTAGCAGATTCAGAGCCAGGGGTTCGACTTTTAGATTTCTTGGAAAAAGATTCAGTGGTTGATGGACTTGAGGAGTTTGTTTGGTGTAATGGCTTTGGTGGGAGATATCATTTTCTATATTTTCAGGTAGAGTTTCTCTGCATTGGAAGTTGGTCGTGCTCTGTCTTCGACAAGACGTATGGTTCTTGATTGTTGTCATCTTTGGTAAGGCCTCACTGTTAGTCATCTGATCGTTGTATTGTTCTCTTCTGCTGGTGAAGTTTCATGGCAGAGAAGTTATGCAGTTCCTTGGTTTGAAACCAACGGTTTTTTTTCCGGATTACTTGGTAAGAGGCGGTGGAGCCTTAGCTCAACTGTGTGCATTTTTTTGAGTAGTTAATTGCCAACCGCTGTCTTCTTTTGCTGCTCGGGTTGAAGATTGTTTCTCTTGTGGCTTCTTGTGCTGAAGCAGTCTTGTGTATGGTTCTTGAACGTGTTTCTCTGGTGGAACAGTTCTAGGAAGTCCTCTTCAACTCAAATAATTAGGCTTGCATCGCTTTCTTACTCATCTTTGTTTCCGGCTCCGTTCAGCTTCTCCATTCTTGAAATGAAGTGCATTGTGTATCTCCATATTGTCATAATCAACTTTGTCTTTTTTTTTTTTGTCTAGTTCATGGTTCAGTGTATGTTTTAATCTTAGTCTCCAGATGGTGCATATCACCTTGCCGGCTTATGGCTTTAGAAAGGTTGTAAATTTTTGCTGGCTTTGTATGATAGTTTGTTCGAAGTTAATATTAATTTACTAGATGACAAGACAAAAAAACTAAAAAGGATATCTTAGCGAATTTTTCTTTAATTAATCTAGATCTAATTTTTTTTCTTTAAAAATAATTTATAAATAAACCTTAACGGATATATGCCTATTAACAAAACGGGCCTAAAGGTAATAAACCCGTTTATTTTCGTAATAGTAAACCGGTAATGGGTCAACAATTTTACACTAGACCCGTTTAAGCCGCTTCAGGCCCACATGCCCATTTTAACATCTCCAGTTGTAGACCAATGGTTACATGTAAACAAACTTACGTAACAACACTTTGCTCTAAGTGTCATGTCCACAACTTGTTATGAAGTTCAAGATCACAAAGACTAGAAGTGTCAGAAATTGAAAAGGAAAACATTAGTCACGGGAATAAACAAAAACAAGTGCTGCAGAGGAATAGAAACAACGGCTAGAGTTTTTCTGGGTCTAAGGAGACTTGTAGAAAAAGTGAAACGACCTTTATGTCTCTAGTACTAGTTGTAGACCATGTATTTGGGGGTTGCACTGAACTTCTGATAACCTTTGATGACTTTGTTCACTGCATCCAGAAAGTCTTTCTCAGTCACAGTCTTTCTCCTAGCTCTGATTGCATACATTCCAGCTTCAGTGCACACACTTCTGATATCAGCTCCTGCAAGAAGAAAATTTAACAGAACAAGTCAGGTTACAAATCTCAAGAGACAAAAGAAAGAAGAGTATGTGAGAGTTGTTTACTGGTTGGGATCATTACCGGTTGAGTTTGGGCAGAGGCGAGCAAGGAGTTCAAAACGGATGTCTCTCTCGCAGTTCATTGTTCTTGTGTGAATCTTGAAGATCTGTGTTCTGCTCTCCAGATCAGGCAAGCCAAACTCAACCTTACGGTCAAGACGTCCAGGACGTAAAAGAGCAGGGTCCAGCGTGTCAGGCCTGGAATAATAGAGTACATACAGAAATAGCCAATGAGTCAAACGGTATAACTGTTTTCTGTTGTGTAGTTTACTTAGATGGTAATGAGATTGTGGACTGACCTGTTTGTTGCCATAAGAACCTTGATATTGCCACGTGCATCAAACCCATCAAGCTGATTCACAATCTCAAGCATAGTACGCTGGACTTCGTTATCACCTCCTACACCGTCATCAAATCTTGCACCACCAATGGCATCAACTTCATCAAAGAACACAATGCAAGCTTTTTTGGACCGTGCCATCTGGAAAGCGAGTATTGTAAACAACATGTCATAGTATAGCAGTCTTGGCTAGACAACACACAGATAGCAAGAAGAAGTGTTGACAATTGCTTACCTGAAACAGTTCACGAACCATCCTAGCTCCTTCACCGACATACTTCTGAACAAGCTCACTGCCGATGACCCTGATAAAGCAAGCATCGGTTCTGTTGGCAACAGCTCTAGCCAAAAGGGTTTTACCGGTACCAGGAGGACCATAGCAGAGAACTCCCTTTGGAGGATCTATTCCGAGCTTCACAAACTTCTCTGGGTGAAGCATTGGCAGTTCAACGACCTACAATCAACAAAGAGAATAACAACACGCTTAACAATTCACTTCCTTGAAATCCTTCTTTTTTTTTGTTTGTAACAAACATATTTCATTCATAATTCAGCCACCTACAAAGATAAAAGCAACATCAAAGACTCGATGTGCGATCCTAGTGAAAACGTTCAATACAAGGCAGTGAAGAGATAGAGACACAAGTTTAGATAAACTTGATAACAAGTTGAAAGAGTGATCATAGAAAAACTCGATCAACTAGAATAAAAATAGAAGAAGTACAAGTATTTTACGAAAAATTCAGGCATTTTGATCGATTTTACAATATTTGAAATCCTATATCACATCAATAAGCTTATAATTATTATTATCTATAAAATATTTTATTTATAAGACTATTGTATTATACAATATCTAAAATTATTGTATTATACATAAAAAATGTAAAACAAATGACACATAATGATAACAAAGTTAAAACATACCTCTCGCATCTTCTCAATCTGCTCCTTGCAGCCACCAACATCATTGTAAGTAACATCAGGTTTCTCTTCAACTGTCATCATGGTGACACTAGGATCTATTTTTGGAGGTAGAGGAATCTGTATCTGATACTTATTTCTATCAACTCTGCAAATAATACAAAGCAAAGATGAAAATATCAATAGAAGACAGAAGAAACTGATAAGCAGAGACAGTAGCAGGAAACATACCCCACGCGCATGCCTTCTTCAATGTCAGTGGGAGAAACTTTATCGCCAAGGCCAACGACAAACTGCAGTCAAGAAGAAAACCAGTTATAACCAAAAACTGGAAGGCTAGTACAAATAATTGGTTGTACCTTGGCTATCTGTTTGACATTAATGACGTACTTGGCGTCTTCAGTGTTTGGACTAATAATCTTTGTGCATCTAGCAACCTGGACAGTGCAAACCTCAGTCCCTTATACTTAAACAGTTAGGTAGAGAAAAAGATGTTCAGAGAAGCCTACCTGCAAAGGTTGTTCCTCTTGCATCATCTGTTTATCAGCAACGAGATCCCATTGACTGGGAAGAGCTAAACCAGTATCAGACTCCTTGATACCGCAGAGATCGTTGATCCTCTTGGCGATCTCCTTGATTTCTTTCCCTACTTTCTTATCCGGTGCAGAGCAAGGCACTAACCCCTGCAAAAGAATCAGATTCTTGAATATCAGAAAGAAATAAAAAAGATTCGAATCCCACATCGAGTTTAGGGTTGGGAGACGCTTACATAAGTCTTCAAGAGAGCTATATCATCTTCGTCAAGAGGGCGAGGATTCTTCTTGTCTTCAACATTATCTTCAATCTCTCTCACCATCTTTGCCGGATTTCGATCGGAGGATCTGAGCCCTAGAGCAAATGCGAATTGATTTTAGTACTTGTCTTGCAAGAGAGGAAAAGAATAGAAGCGCTTCTACTGTGTTACTACTATATATATACTACACAGACAACCACCACGCTTCGACCCTAGTACGTGTATCCTTCAAGCTCGGCCCATATAATCCGTATTGCTGGAGATATCATATGGGCCGGAACTCACGACTGATCCAATATTTTAAAATAATTTTTTTTTTTTAATTTTTTTTTTGTTATATTTATATAATTGTTATAATCCCTGTTCGGGAACGCGCTAGGCGTTAGTCGGGCGGTCGGGTTGGGCCTAACGCCTAAAGAGAAAATCGGGGATTAATCGGAAATTATGCGGGCCAGAATTTTTAGATGGTTTACTATGTTATAAAACATGTTAATCTTTAATTGTGTATAACATTAATACATTTTCATGTTTAAGATTGTATAAAACACACAAATAGAATATATAAACTTAATATAGTGTAATTTTCATTAAAATTATGAATATAAATGATATTTATAAAATTTTAGATCAAATAAATAAATAAAAATATTATTAAAAAAAAAATAATAAATAAATAAATAAATAAATAGATTAGGCGGCCGCCTAGGCGGCTAGGCGGTCATTTAAGCGGCTAGGCGGTCATTTAGGCGGTCTAGGCGGAAAAAAAATCGGATATCCGATTTTTTAAACCGATTTGGCATAAATCGGGGCGGAAAAGTGACGCGTAACGCCTAGGCGGCTAGGCGGCCGAGTTTTAGAACAGGGGTTATAATTAAGCTGAGATAAAGAATGAATTAGTTTGTTTTATTAGAGCAATGAATCTTTTATATATAAATACTATAGATTAGGGATAAAGTTTTGAGAGAAAAAATAAAGTTTGGAAAGTAAGTAAATTTATGACTTTCAATAAATTAACTTTTTCAAAGTAGCAGTGAATGGGGTCTTGGTGAATTGATCAATCATATTTTCACTTGAAATAATTATCAAATTTATCAATTTTTATATTACAAAATATGAAAGGAAATATTATTTTTAATCAAGAATAAACTAAAAATAAATAAATTTTAAATAAAAAATTAATTTATATTTATATTATCTTTTGCTTCTTCATTTGTTGTAGAGTGGGTAAAACCTAGTACAATATACACAAGGATTTTTTGCGGTTCTATAAATTTTTGATACTAAGACTTATAAATTTAATATAATTTTTTTGACACTACGTAGAAAAAATGATTATGCAAACTAGGCATGGGCGTTCGGGTCGGATTCGGGCCGGTTCTTTTCGGGTCTGGATCTTTCGGGTCCTAAAAATTTAGACTCAATAGGTATTTAGAAATTTTCGGTTCGGGTTCGGATCGGTTCTTCTCGGGTCCTGATCGGTTCGAGTCTATAATTAAAATACTCATACAATACCCGTAATTTTTCGGATCCATATCGGATCCGGGTCGAGTTCGGATATTTAGGATGTGAAAAGGACACGACATACCAAATTTCATCAAATTTAGTTGATATTTGTCATATATATCTAAAATTTTACATAATAATTTAAATGAAGCTATTAATAACTAAAATAAAATATTTTTAAACTCTACATTTTAAAACTTCATATTACTTAAAAAATATTACAAAATAATAACAAATATTGCTAACAAAATATATTTCAACTAAATCATAAAATAATATATATAAAATAGAACACAAAAACATCATAGTTTTAGATATACATATTTTTAAGTCGGGTACAAATCGGTTCTTATCGGGTCAGATCTAATGGGATCGATTCTTTTCGGGTCCGGATCTATTCGGGTCGGTTCTTTTCGGTTTCAGTTTTTTCGGGTAACAAAAATTTAGACCCAAAAAGTACTTGTAAATTTTCGATCCGGTTCTGGGTTGGATATTTTTGGATCGGTTCCTGTTCGGGTTTACGGGTCCATGTTAAAATGACCGGACCTAATGCAAACCACACACATACGCGCATCGCCAGCACCATAAGTAATTCCAGTTTTTTTTTTTAATTCTAGAATTATAGGATTCAATAGTGTAATTGATAGGATCTATAAACTGTGGTTTTTCGGTTTGGTTCCAGATAAATGTGTCTAAGCTAGTTTTAGACTAGAACTAATTACAGTAAAAAATATCAAATTATAGGTACAAATATATTAATGTGTCTTCGTTTTCTAATTCTAATTCTAATTCTAATTCTATTCAACCCGAGACACACAACAGGGATCCATAATCGATGTTGTATTAATACACACTTGACTATAAAAAGATTAACAAATTTTATCTTGTTGTTTTCTACAACTCTATCTGGGATAGGCCCAACACTTTCAGGCCCAAATATCATTTGGAGCGAGTAGTCAGTCGTAACGTAGGGCTTTCTTACATGATGTGCAAAATCATAGAGGTTGAGATAGAGTAGAAAGCGTCTGAACGAACACACGAAATGAGATGAGAGACAGAGAATGGAAAAATAGATTGAGAGGTGGATCTGTGGATGGAAATTAGGGTCTTCTTGATCGTTGGCGGATCTATGAAACTGATGAAGGAATCGTCATCTCCCTCTTCGTCGAGCCAAAAGGCGTTTGATGTCTTTTGTCTGGTTGCAAAGTTTGAAACTTTGGGATCTCGTGGAGTTTTGGGATCAAGAGGCGGGTCTCTGGATGGAGATTGGAACCTTCTCGTGGGCGGGCGGATCTCTGAATTTGGTGACGGGATCGCAATATCTCCAAATGGCGTTTAATGTATTTTCTCTGGCTGCAAAGTATGGAACTTTGGGATTTCGTGGAGATGAGAGATCGAGATACGGGTCTCTGGATCGTGGGTGGATCTATGAATCTGATGACGGGATGGTCACATCTCTCTTCGTCCAGCCAAAAAATGTAATTTGAATTATTTGCTCTGGTTTGGATCGTCATATCTACAATAGGCGTTTAATTTATTTTCTCTGGATGGTTGGTGGATCTGATGACAGGATCCTCTTATTTGTTTGATTTATTTGTTCTGGTTCCAAAGTTTGGTACTTTCGGATTGGTTATAGGATCGAGAGGTGGACGCTGATTGGGTTTTGCAAGAATTGTGCATCAGGGAGATGAGCTGTGGATTGGATATTAGGATCTTATTGTTTTGTGGGCAGATGGAGATTATGATTTTTTTTGGAGGAGGCGAGTACAACGGTGGTGGATTCGATGATGCGCTTTTGGAAGTTATTTGTCGAGAAAAAGTCGAAGGTGAAGCAAGATAGTTTTTCAAAATGTATGGAAGTTTTTCTATAGTTCAACCTGCCTCAAGCCGCCTTTCACGCCTCACGCTTCATCACGCTTCATCGCTTATGCAACTAAAGTTAAGATTCCTATCACAAGTTATTAACATATAATATTCACTTTCTTTTTATGGTTTCAAAACTTCAATTCACTTCAAACTGTTTAGTGTCTTTACATTTTTTAATAGATATTTTCGTGCGTGAATCTTATCCAAGTCTATATTCTTTTTTTCTGGTTCTATAAATCTTTTGTTTCTAAATCTATGAAGACTTAGATTTATGTTTAGTTTCTTTTAAGGATTTGTTGGTTTGATTCTCTTTTTTTGAAGACTTTATTGGATCAATTCTCTGTTTTATGCTCTGTTTATGAATACTTATTAATTTTTAATTTTAATGATTTAGGATAATGACAAAGAATGGAAGAACCTGAATGATTCTATGACTAACCACTAATCCTACGTGTATTTTTTCAGGCTAAGCCTTAAGTTGGTGAGGCGGTCTGAAGCGACGCTATAGCTTTGAGGCGAGCTTGACCTTCCTCACCGCCTCAAGGCTTGAAGCGCTATTTTAAACCCAGATCTGGATGAAACAGCTGAAAAGGGGTGTGTAACCAGATGTTATAAGCTACAACATGATAAGTCTAGAAAGATTCCTGCAAAGCTGTGTGAGAATGGAGAACTCAGAGGAGCTTCTCTCTAAAGTTTTCAGTAGTTTGAATGCTGTTGATTTAGATTCATGGCTTAGACATAGATGAGATATGAATTGATGAGCAAACGGGGATGACTAAGGAAGATTTCTGATGCAAAATCAGGTTCCTCTCTAACTTTTCCTTTCTTTCTTACGGATTTTATATTTGGCAATTTTTTTTTTTTTGTTCGTCTCCCGTTTTCTTGTTTGTCGAACGGTAAAGAAAAATTTTCCGTCCCGCGTCTCTTTTTTTTTTTCCGTTTGATTTCTTAGCCTACTGCCTATAAATTGATGATTTTCGCTCACTGCGTTTCAGTTGCGCCACTATTGTAGATCGCATTTTGCAGGCGAATCGCACGAATACAAGTTTCGTCTCTCTCACCCAGCGATTTCAGCTCTGAATAAGTATCCCGGTTAGGTTTTCACACTTCCGATTCTAATTTGAGTTTGATCTTCTAATTTCAGTTGGATCGCAAGTTTTCTCTTCTCCATCGTCTTGCTCAACCGAGAATGCCAGGTATGTCTGCAACGCTCTTTCTATATCGAAGTTTTTTGTGATCGTTCTACCACATAACGATGGATCTACGAGTGTCTCTATTGATATCCGTGATCTTAGTTGATTTTTCTGTAGAGCTTTGTGTAGAGCTGATGGATCTGTGAATGATTTGTGTTGATCGAACGATGGATGGATCTGTGAATGATTTTTGTTGATCGTTGTATACATTGCGTTTTGTTGATCGTTCTAGAGAGCTGATGGATCTATGAATGATTTTTGGTTGATCGTTGTATACATTGATTTGTGTTGATCCTTCTATAGCTCTCTTTGTATAGAACGATGAATCTGTGAGTGATTTTTGTTGATCGTTGTATAAAACGATGATTTTTGTTGATCGTTCTATAGCTCTTTGCATAAAACGATGGATCTATTAATATGATAAGCGAAACTTATCTTTGTTGGATCAAAGCAAAGAACACAAGAAAATATTGTAGATCGATGATAAACTGAGTAATATAGTTTGAGAGAAGTTAATGATTGCTTTGAATTCCAAATGAAGGCAATCTGGTTACCTGAAAGCATTTCCCTGATCTTTTTCTTTGGCTTTAGATGTTTGTGTTTGAGCTTAAGTTCCTTCCATTTGGTAAACTGTTTCTTAGCCATCATGTTTTCCACCGTCAGTATTGTATTTACCGATTTATCTCTTTGTTTATTAATCTACAGGGACATATGATTCGGATGACGTATTTGGTGAGTGGACTGCGTTGGATAACAGTTTCTGTTTGGAAGAGAGCCGTGTTTCTCCACCTATTGATGTTTACCTTGTGAAAACTACCATGTCCTACTATAATTCTCTCTCCACGAGTGGTGCAAGTCCGTTGTGTGAATGGATTGATGATTGTGCTCCTCACAACTTGGTCAACTGCTGGATACATTAGATATCAAGGAGATAGAAAATTCTTGTCTGAAATTCGGCCTCAGAGGTTGGTTTCTTCATCTCTGCCCAGTGATATTGTGAATTATGTTTAGGTCTCTCTGATTTTCTTCTTTCTTTTTGTGTAGGGAAATTGTGAAAGAAGACACTGAATTTGAGAGGACTGCGTTAAGCTTCTATCTGCACGAGTGCAGTATGCTTGAACATATTACTAAGTTCGCTGTCAAAACCACACTGGACTTCTATAGTTCTTTCTCCAAGAACAATGCTAGTCCATTATGTGAATGGGTAGATGATCCTCACGGCTTGGTCAACTGCTGGATAGAGCTTCGTGTACCTAATAGTGACTCGTTCCTGCTGTTCACTGTCAACGGCTATGATGATGGCTTTCACTTAATTGAGTCATTTGCGTTTACGTCTCTGAGGTCTGTAGTCAATTTGACTCTACTTCCTTCTGGCAGCATTAGACAGACTGGCGATAGAGTATTCTTGTCTGAAATTCTGCCTCAGAGGTTGGTTTCTTCTTCTCTGGGCAGTGATAAGTTGAAACATGTTTTTAGATCTGGCTGATGTTCTCTTTCTTTTCCTGCGCAGTGATAAAGAAGTCTCTGATGAGAACATGCGCTGTGAGACTGTGAAAGAAGGTGTGGTCAGCGAGATTGTGAAAGAGGATTTGGGGAACGCTGATGAGATTGTGAGGTTGGTTTTTCTTCTTCTCTGGGCAGTGATAATGTGAAACATGTTTTTTCTAGATGTTCCTGATGTTCTCTTTCTTTTCCTGCGCAGTGATAAAGAAGTCTCTGATGAGAACATGCGCTGTGAGACTGTGAAAGAAGGTGTGGTCAGCGAGATTGTGAAAGAGGATTTGGGGAACGCTGATGAGATTGTGAGGTTGGTTTTTCTTCTTCTCTGGGCAGTGATAATGTGAAAAATGTTTTTTAGATCCGACTGATGTTTTCTTTCTTCTCCTGCGCAGTGATAGAGAAGTCTCTGATGAGAACATGCGAAGTGAGATTGTTAAAAAAGATTTGGTGAAACACGCTAATGAGATTGATGAGAAGATGGTGAGTGAGACTGTGAAAGAAGAGTTGGTGAGTGAGATTGTGAAAGAGGATTTGGTGAAAGACTCTGATGAGATTGATGAGAACAGGCGCAGTGAGAATGTGAGAGAAGATGTGAAACACGCTGATGAGATCACGCAGGCACAACATCTGTAATGTCTTTCCCTCATTTTCTTATTTTCATTTAATAATTGTTTTTTTCCTAGGTCTCTCTCTACTGATGTTTTTTATTTATTTTCTGCACAGTGACAATGTGACAAAAGACTTGGTAAAAGAAACTGCTGATGCACAGACGTAATGGCTTTCCCATATTGTCAATGTTTATGTTCAAGTTATGTTTTTTCTTCTGCGCAGTGACATAGAAGAGTCGGTTAAAGAATGCGCTGAGAAGGCCACGGAGGCATATCTGTAATGGCTTTCCCATATTGTCAATGTTTATGTTCAAGTTATGTTTTCCCTTAAAATGCGCTGAGAAGGTCACGGAGTCATGTTTGTTTTTCTAGGTCTCTCTCATGTTTTCTTTCTTTCTGTGCAGTGACAGGATTAGAAGACAGTATATTGCTGACCAGCACAAAAAGAGGGATGAATTGGCGGAAGTTGTGAGAAAACTCACCTTGGAAACGCAGCAGCGTGATTGGGAAAAGCAGCAGAAAGAGAAAAAAGAACAGAGGAAGTTGAAGACAGCGCAGGAGAAGTCCAAGAAAGACGAGCAGAAGAAAAAGAAGAAATGAGATTCTTGCCGAGAGTCATTATCCCGTCTTAACTCTTTTTGCTAAGTACAATCGTTACGAACTACCTCCCTTTTATCTCTCTTGAACTTTCTGTTGCGCTATTGAGTACTGAGCTCTTATGTGAACAAAGTCGAGAAACCTATTCGAAAAGACTACGTTGGCTTTGTTATCTTGTAGTGTTTTGGAGACTAGAGTTCTTAGAAATGTGAATGTCCTGCGTCTCTAGAGGACTAGTTTCTAGATTCAAAGCTGATCGGAATAAGTAATTCATAGCAAATCATTTTTCTTCGTTCTTGACAAATTACAATTCATTACAAGACATTTTCCTTCGTTGAAATGAGGCAACATGAAAACTGATAGATTTACTGGTTGTAAAGTTCTTTTGTTTATATCTTACTGTAAATTGTAATAGAATATCTACATGGTTAAAGAACAAAAAAATCTCAGTGGTAAGTTTCAAGTTGCAATTTGAAACTCTAATGTGTTATGACAAGAAACAAAAAAGGGGCCTTGTTTGTATTTACGTAAAGACTTGTGGACTCAATCTTTTGACTGATCAGTTATTACATTCACAACTCAATGCCAGTCAACAAAGAAGAAGTCAAACCCCAAAAAGAGAGGCAAAAGCAAGACGATGAATGATCGAATACGAAGAAGACACAGGATTACAGGAACATCATGTGGGAGATAGTTTCCGAGTTCCCAAGGCCTTTCAAGTGTCTGAAGAGGAGAGTAGTGCTAGAGAAAACCTATTCACTTTGTTGCAGCATTTGTAGAAACACAAGTCTTGTAACTTGCAAGAATTGATCTTCCTCGAGTGCAAATCTTTGATCCTCTGTAGTTCCTTTAACTTCTAAGGTTTTAGAAGCAAGTAACAAAAGAAAAGAGAGGAAGTGAGTGGAGAGAGATAAAAAGAGAGAAGTAAAACTTCAAATTCTACTGTGGGGGTGTTTGGTTGATTAGTGGGTTAGTAGTGTAGAGAAACAAAACTAGAGTGAAAAATGGAATGTTTCTAAGAGAGGGAAACAGTTGAAAACAGAATTTTGGTATAACTGACATCCACAGTAATGAATGCAACTGCAAGTCCACAGTAATGAAAACAGTCTCTCTCTCTCTCTCTCTCTCTCTCTCTCTCTATATATATATATATATATCCACGACTGGAGGCTTTGATTTGATTTGTCTAGCAACTGCTCTGTAGCATCCCCATGAGAGCGTGATGGTGGTTTGGAAGAGTCACCCCACCATGGCTATGGTTTCCACCGTGGTTGTGATGGTCATGACCATGCCCTAGCAGAACAGCCGTTATGATATTCACCAATAGCCCAAACGCAGCAACAAGGAACATATAAGGAATCCATTAACCTCACTGGTCTCGGTAAGAAGTCTGATAATAACTTAATACACAAGAATGAATACCAGTGAGCAACCAAATGAGCTGGATAGAGAGACAAGAAGAGCTCCAAGAATCTCAATCCTGAAAAACCCATAAGTCTGCCTGGGAGTGGCTTCCTAACCAATAGCCCAAACGCAGCAACATCGGTTAGTATAGCTTTAGTTCTACCCAAACACTTCAGCGGTCAGCGATATAGAGCTTTCGCATAGAAGCAGTGCGTTCCTCGGTAAGCACCAGAAGCATTGTTAAGATCACACGGTGCTTCTCCACAGTGTTTTTCTTTCTTCATCAGATTCTACATTAACTTAGAGAACGTTCCAAATTGTGTTAGCCTGGCTAATAAACATGCCATAGTAGCATTTATGACTAGGGATGTTACACAATCATGCATCGAATTCATTCTAAAGAACGACCACATCGTTATGGCGGCACCGACAACATACCATTCTCTTAGATTCATCAAGTTTGTCTTTGTTCCGAGAAAAAATGTTCATAGTTGATTTTGATTCGGCCGAAGGCTCAAATTGATACATTAACAGAAATATTCAGTTGATTGACAAGAAAAAAAAAACATATGAAAAAAACATTCCAAAATGTTGTTTTTAGAATCTTAATTTAAAGAAAACTAGATTCTAAAGGTATATTTTTTCTTTTAATTTTTGGGCTTTTTGGAGAATTGACCTATAACTTAAAGTCAAACACAAAACTAACCTCTTTTTTTTTTTAAATTGGTTTTGCCCTATTCACCCCACAAGTTCATATAATTTACGAAAATGCCATCAATTTTTTTTTTCTTTTTTTTTCGAAACTGACATTTTTACTCTCTCACCCTCATCATCTTCAAGTAATTACAAGATTGTCATTGTCATCAATACCACAACCACCATGAACAACCAATTTGAAGCTCTTAATGCTCCCAAAATCGATTTACCCTTCTTCTTTTTCCATTCTTGTGAACTAAACACAACATATCTCTCACTTTCTCTCCACAATGAGCTAAAAAAAACCCAAGATTTTGATTCTAAATTTTTTATGGTTCATAGAGTCATAGAAG